>NW_022436981.1:18968579-18969651 GCF_009761245.1 Sapajus apella | reverse complement strand
ACAATATTTTAGTAAAACCTGTAAACAAATATAACAGAGTATATAAGAACAACACACAACAAATACATAAAGTTTCAATTATATAATAAATTAAACCTACTCTATTTTGAGAGATTGTATAAGGCTTTAACAAGAGGTATTCTTTGACCTCAATCTCAAAGGATGAGCTCATCATGTTGATATATTTGGTATCACAGCTTAAGAAAGAAACGGAAGCAAAGAAAGATGAGATCTGATGGATTACAAGGAATCATCATTTAAATAAAAAACATAGTAGAAGTAAAACGAAATCGGATTTGTGAGGTAGGATGAAGCCAGACCTTACAGAAAATTGTAAAAGATGCTCATTGAATTGATGAAATTGATTCAATAAACAAACAATGACAGAAGGTCCTTTCAAAGTTTGTATAAGGGGAGTTAAATGGTCAAATTCGTGTTCTAGAAAATAACTTTTGGGAGAGAGGTTTCTGGTTAAAGAGACAAAGTACCAAGTACTGCAGTGATCAAGGTGAGGGGAATGTGAGTCCAGCAAAAGCAGTGTAATGGGACAAGACAGGGTAGAATCCAAGAATTTGGAAGGTAAAAATAAAATATTCTGCTATTGATTAAATGTCAGAGTAGAATGAAAAGTCTATTACTTTATTTAGGCTGGAGTAATTATGTGGACTCAAATGCAAAAATATCCTGAGCATTTAATCTCACATCTTTGAACTGGGAACCCTTCCTGGAGGTCATTTTTTTGTGTGTCAATCTTTGCAGTGCCTTTAATGTTTAATGATTCTACCTTAAGTCTTAAAGATTAAGGCTGGAGGCCGGGCGCGGTGGCTCACGCCTGTAATCCCAGCACTTTGGGAGGCCGAGACGGGTGGATCACAAGGTCAAGAGATCGAGACCATCCTGGTCAACATGGTGAAACCCCATCTCTACTAAAAAAATACAAAAAATTAGCTGGGCATGGTGGCACGTGCCTGTAATCCCAGCTACTAAGGAGGCTGAGGCAGGAGAATTGCCTGAACCCAGGCTGGAGTGCAATGGCGCGATCTCGGCTTACCGCAACCTCCACCTCCTGGGT
>NW_022436981.1:18940065-18968479 GCF_009761245.1 Sapajus apella | reverse complement strand
AACATATTTTGCTGTGCAGAATATGGAGAATATAATGTGGAGTTTTTCATATTCAGCTCCACATGATTAATTTGAGGAAAGGCAGTTCTTCTCTTTCTGGCTCAGTGTACGGTACTTGACAGAGATACAGTACTTATGTCACAATGTTTGGTATTTTGAAGGTAGCTGCTATGGGTTAACCTGATTAGAATTTGCTAGGCAGGAGCTGAACTCTATCAGATTTTTCTCCTTGTTTGAAATTCCACAATATATTGGAGAAGTGGTTGTGTTCGTGACTACCATAAAAAGCACTGACAATAAATATATAACTGATAGGAGTTTCCCTTCACCATACCCCAGTGAAAAACATTCTACATTGCTTAATTTACCTAAATTAAACCTAAGCCCCAAATTACAAGAATAGTGTAAAATTGAACTTCAGTAATATGTTTTGATATCTCTCACACATCTTTTTGTCACACAAAAATATCTGAGGCTTAAATGGTGTCTAGGATATGCCGAAGAACAACTCTTCATTTTAATGGAAATGTTTATATTCAACTCCACATGATTAATTTGAGGAAAAGCAGTTCTTCTCTTTCTGGCTTAATGTACAGTACTTGACCAAATAGGGAAGTTTAGATACCTGAGAATACAGCCTCTATGTGTATAGGTCTGATATTTCTACCTGATGTTTCTGCTATTTCTCCAGCAAAATTGGAGGAATTAGAAGCAGGTGTCCATTGTTTTCAGAACTGTAAACTCAACTATATGTCAAATAACTTGGAATTCACACTGAACATTTTAAGTGGTTGCTTGCCCTACTAAATCTCTAATTCCTGTCTCCCACTCCTGCAGGACTGTTTTATATTTTCTCCTCTGAATGGGTTTTTAAAACACACTGCTAGTCTTTTCTTCCTGAAAGTAGTAGTAGAAAAGCAATTGGTCAGATGTTTCTCTCCTCACTATTTATTCTACAACCTCTTTCCTCAGCAAACCTGTAAGTCTCTTAAAGAGTGGCCCATCTCAGTAGCCTCATATAAATTAGGGACACTAAAGAATTCCACAGATAGTTTGCCTCCATGTAAAAAGCACGCTTTGCTATTGTGGGGCAAGTATGAATAAATAACTATGTGAGTTGAATGTAGGTTGGATTTTCAGAAACATTGTCTTCTTTATTTCAGTACTAACTTAATAACATCCAGATGTATGCTTTTATTTTGTTTACTGTATCAACAGTTTTGAATCAACTTAGTTTCAGCATAGGCTAGTACTGTCCTTCAAATTAGTAGTTAATTCTCATCCATGTATGCCAGTCCTGCAACTGGGCCAACACTCGTCTCAAAATCATCTTGCTCCATTTCTGTAGATTGTTATCATTCTACAATGCATAAACCTTCAGTAAAGCCTCTGCACATATCTGGATGAGGTCCTCACATACAGCAGATTTGAACATGTATGTATTTGTAAAAAAAAAAAAAAAAAACCCACAACACACACACTTTGTTTACTTTTCTCCATATCAAATTGAATCTAATTTAAAATTCTGCCGCAACTCACTAGGGGATACTAAATTCCAGCTGTTGAGTTTACCTCCCCACTGAAGTTAATTAAAAGTGTCAAAAATTGTATTAAATCAAGAACAATTAAGGGGAAAAAAAAAAGCTCTGGCCGTTCCAGATATTTCACCCATGTTTACATGGTCCCTTGACAGTGAAATGTCATAAAGCTTGATGCCAATCCTGGATGCAGAGATTGATCATTAAGAAGTTTAAGACTTTGTTCCTCAGAATTCAGTTACTTGCGGTACCCAATAGCAGTCCTCAAAATTTGATACTGCATAAACACACGGCATAATATGTGGAAACATAAAAGAATCCTACTAAAGAACAATTATAGCTATCTTCTCCAACCAAGAATGGTGTTTCTTCTCTCATACTCAGCATACCTGCTTGCTCTCCATCTTCAACCAGGCCCTTCCTCTTGCTTTTCCTCAGTGATATTCACTTGCTTTATCTTCTTCTAGGAAACACAAATATTATGTATAATTTCAAAATAAAAGGCAATGTCTATTTTTTTTTTCGAGATGGAGTTTCCTTCTTGTCACCCAGGCTGGAGTATAATGACATGATCTCATCTTACTGCAACCTCCACCTCCCAGGTTCAAGCTGTTCTGCCTCAGGCTCCTGAGTAGCTGTGATTACAGGCATCTATCACCACACTTGGCTAATATTTGTATTTTTGGTAGAGACAGGGTTTCACCATATTGGACAGGCTGGTCTCAAATTCCTAACCTTAGGTGATCTTCCTGCCTCAGCCTCCCAAAGGACTGGGATTACAGGTATGAGCCACCACATGCAGCTGGCAATGTCCGTTTCTATCCCAGTAGTATAAATGTCCAAGTTACAGAAAAGAATAAATGCTTAGCATCAGACAGAATATGTGGTGGGGGGGTGTTGGGTGTAATAGAAGTCTGTATCTCAATTATGTATCCAAAAAAATCCATAGTAATGGAAATTGGTTATTTGACCCATTACAAGGAATAAGCAATGGCCACATATGAAAGGATTTTCTCCTTTTTAAAGGCTGAATAGGTATGCATAGCCAGAATTTTTAAATTCCTTTGTTGATAAACATTGTATTAGTTCATTCTCATACTGCGATAAAGACATACCAGAAACTGGGGAAATTTTAAAGACAAGAAGTTTAATTGGCTCTGTTCAGGCCTCTGCTTCTGGAGAGGCCTCAGGAAGCTTACAGTCATGGTCCAAGGCAAAGGGGAAGCAGGCACATCTTCACATGGTGGGAAGAAGAGAGAAAGAGAGAGAAGGGGGAGGTGCTCCACACTTTCCAACAACTAGATCTTGTGAGAACTCTAACAGCATGCGAGAAGTCTACCCCAAGACTCAATCACCTCGCATCCTCCAACATGGGGAATTTCAATTCAATATGAGATTTTGCTGAGGACACAGAGCCAAACCATATCAGACCTTTAGATTGTTTCCACAACTTGGCTATTATGAATAATGATGCAATGGACATGAAGGTAAAAATTTATCTTTGAAATCGTAATTTCAATTCCTTTGTATAAATACCTTGAAGTGAGATAGCTCCCATGAGCTACATGGATAAACTTTTGAGGACATTATGAGTGAAATAATCAAATCACAGAAGGACAAATATTTTATGATTTCACTTATATGAAGTATCTAAAATAGTCAGACTTGTAGAAACAGAGTAGAACGGTAGATTTACCAGGCCAGGGGCAAAGAAAAAAAAATGAGGAGCTGCTGTTTAATCGGAATTAAGTTTTTGTTATGCAAAATAAGTAAATTCTACAGATCTTGAAACATTTTGCTTATAGTTAAAAATATTGTGTGCTTTTAAATACTGGGCTGTATACTTAAAAATTTGCTAAGAGAGTATATCTCATGTTAAATATTCTTACCACAAAACAGAAAATATAAATGGAAAAAGAATTGTTTATAAAGATTATTGTAAAACAGTTTTTTAAATAATAAAACAGATGAAGAGGAAATTTATTCTAGTGCTTGGACACCAACTTTGAGCAATGAATGATATTTACTGGAATGTTTACTCCAGAAACTCAAGCCATTGAATTTAAAACTGTAAATAAAATGAAAGATAGCTACCACATTTAATGTATTTTTGATCAGGTCTAGCACATGATCTACTTACTTCTGCAACAGCAAATTTACACCCGTGTATTAAATCTACATTTAGGCAGAATTATCAAATATTCATTTAAGCATGTTTTCATCTACTAATGGAACTCAGGGTTTTTACATTAGCTACTCTTCCTTAAGATCCTTGACGTTGAGGCATTCCTAAAGACTGCACAGTATTCTTCCTTACAGGTCACAGTTAATTTTTGAAATTTTATGAGATTATAGCAATAAAATTCTTAAATTATTGATTTTTAACTATTTTGTGGCATATAATTTACTCAAAACATGCAGTAGAATATAGCTTAAAATAGCTACAATTGGAATTAATTCTTTTACACTGGTAAATACAAAGCTTAAGCCATTTACATAGTTACTGAAAATATCTAGTAAAGAATAATTTCTTTTTGTACTCTTCATATTCCATATGTTCTCATAACTAGTACTAGGAGGTTGCTTTCTTTCTAAGATCATACAGTGATAAATAGCAATGCAAATGTAGAAAAAGATTCTGACTCATTAATTAGCTAAATGACTTTCATACATCAGTTTTGAAATGTGCATGAAAAAGTTATACTTCCATATAATTACAAATTTCTATATATGTTGGATATTCGAAGATATTCTTCTAAAAAATCAGCTGTAACAATTAAAGTCATAATTACTAAAGGTCTTCCCTTAATGTTATGTGTAACACACACACACACGCACGCATCAAGACTGTATGCAATTTATACAATTATGACTTTGATATTATCAGAGACAGAAACAGAGAGACATAAACAGATCATCCTTTGGAAACCCCTTCTTGTTCTAACATTATAAAATACAATAGTTGACTATGCCAAAAATATTAGGTATTAATGCATTTTAGATATTAATTATATCTTTGTTATCTTTTGTCAGTTTTTCAAAGGCAGTTGATCTCATATTAGAACTACAAATTAATGTCAATCTTAAAAATTAACTCATCACATTTTGGTACTGGTTAACTTTAGGTAGGAACTGTCATAGCACATACAACTTTTGTACTATTTTTCAAATGCAGGCCCATGATCATACACTTGGTATCTAAAAATCCTCCACAATAACAATCTAAATTTTTATATTTTAATATTTACAAATGTTTTAAAAAGTGTTTCCTTATTATTTGGATTGTAAATATCTAATGGCGATACCAAACACTATGAGGTACATACACACCTCTTTTTACCATCATATTGCAGCCTAGCGGTGTTACTTTCATTATTGGAAGTTAATAGGAGATAATTTGAGTAAGGTTAATATGTATATCTGGAAGTGGAGCCAAGTTATATCCACCTGATATCATACCATAATAGTCGAATAAAGGTGTAACAGTAATTTGAATGCCCAAAGTGTGAGAAAATTGAGTCATTATAAGAAAAACATGCAGTACAGACAGGATGAGCTCAACAGAACCTGCACTAGGGTGGTGAATATCATAATAACGTTGTGAGTGATGGTTTTAACTGAGACAACAATGCTATAAACCACACAATAATACTATTAATTTAAACTTCATTAGTTTTATAGTTCTATTAATAGTATATTAAAATTTTGTTCTGGTCATATGGTTCCATAAAAACAGTAAATATATAGAATTTATGCTATGTTTTATGTATATTCTTATTTAAATTATATTCTAGAAGTAATTCAATGCAATACTATGGGACAGAAGCCTAATTTTTCCTTTAATATGTGTCTCATATTTAAGAAACAATTTAAAGCAATTAGTATTTATTTACATTTTTTACAGAGGTTTAAAAAATTTTAAATAAAAACAACAGCAACTACAACCAAATAGAAAATGGTTGTAGTTGCTGCCACCAGTTAAATTATCACTGATTCAACGTTGCTTGTTGTCTTTCTCTAAGTTTTCTTTTTGGTTACACATTCCTGTCCAAATAGCTGCTAGAATGTAGATACAATTTTAAACGTTCAGGAAAACATTGCTTTTTATAGTAGCTTTCTCTTCTGTCATAGGTTGCCTTTTAGATACTTTGAGTTTACTTTTCCCAATTAAGATGAAGTTAAACAGCTTTATGGTACATAGTGCTTGATGCCCTTTCTGTATGAGTAATACAGTGCAGAAATGGAAAATCATAGGTCTTAATCAACAAAAACCTAATGTATGTGTATGTGTGTGTGCATATATTAATTTTCAAAACATTTATTTACAAACTTAAAAGTCATTAGAAAATGTGCATTTTTTTTCTTCTTGTTGAGTGAAATTTGCAAGCTTTTACGAAACTTGTAAAGGTTAAATACTTGTTCTGCTCTGAGGCCAAAATGGATTGGATATATTTATTTTATGCATGTTATGCAAAACAATGAGCTACAATGAAAGCAGAATGAGAAAAGCTATAATCCTTGCAAACCCACTTTAGGCCTATATGTATATATATATATAAAAGAAGAAAGAAACAGCAAAAAGAGAATGAGTAAAAACTGATATTTTCAGCATGCAGAAAACTGCATGTAAAATATTATTCATAATTTTGCAAATGAACTCTAAAATATGATTTGCAAGGTGTTTTTAAATTATGCAGAAAGGACATTTTTCCTATGTTTTCATTCTTCTTTGCAAAATAAGTAAATAAATAAAAAGGATAATAATAAAAAATAATGCTTCTGAATAATATGCCATCTTGTTCTTATTTTGTCTTTCAAATACATACCAGCAATTGTATCTATGAAATGGTAACACTTCTGTAAGTTAAATCTTACATCGAAGTAAGAAACAGATGAGAATAAAATGTGATCATGTTCTTATTTCCTTTTTCTACATTTGGCCTTAATGAAACCAAAGTAGGATGATTTTACTGTTATATAAAATCTGCAATGAAAGTTCTATTTCAATTTGTCTCGGTTTTAGTGCCATAAAATTTTTATTGGAAAATCCCACTGAATGTATTTCTTTTCAGACACTTATTTGCAATAAAAATAGTCATAAGAAAATATTTATTTTTTCTGCATTTTATCTGGTGATTGATAATTGATAGAGGCATTTTTTATTGTCTTATGATTGAACTAACTGAATTCATAATTCATCTTTGATTTGGTCATAGTTCAAATGCTATAAATAACTATTATACTTTGTTTTTCAACTTTTAGGTTCAGGGAGTATATGTGCCGGTTTATAACATATGTAAATTTCATGCTGCTGAGGTTTGACATTCATAGATACAGTATACTCTTTAATTTGAAAAGCTATTTAAAGACCTTATTCTTCCTTCCTGTCATATTTTTGCAGTCTTTTTGATGGCTGTAAACACACAGCCTATTCTTTTCCTTTCACTTGTTTTTACTTACAAAAGCAAAGTGAAAAAGATTCCTATTCGTTTCTTCCAGCAAATAAACTTTTTCTTAAAAAATAAAATCTAGTGAGAGAATCAATGTGATGATAAACAATTTATTGGCTGCTTTTATAAGGATTTATTTGTTGTATTTTCCTCATAAAAAAAGAACAAATCTAATGATATATTGCTTCCCATCACAAACTAGTTAAAACAAAGATTATTCACTTTCCCCATAGCTTTTGGACACTGATAAATCTATCATACAACTTTAGAATTCCATTGCTTACCTTGCAGTAGTCATTGGAAGCTGGCTTATCACATACTTACTTAGCATCTGTTATGCCATGTAGCTTATCAGAAATTAAAATTAAATGCAGGAAAAGACACAAGTGTTCTTTAAAAAGCTTACAGTCTTAAAAAAAAAGAGCTTATAGTCTTGGGGTTAGAGCACAGGAAGTGTTGTACAGGGGGAGAAGGAAAATTCGATACAATGTAATAATGATAATTTTGGGTAAATAGAAAGTATTATATGAATATATTGTCTAACAATCAAGAAAGGCATCTTGATGTGGGTTACAGCTAAATTATGATATTAAAAATATAAAGAAAGACATGATTTTAATGGAGCACATCGTGGTTGGTAGTTCAGTATAAAAAAATTCTGGCATGTTTATAGACTTGCAAGTACATTAATATTGATGGAGCATGTTAGCATGTGTGTGTGAGAGAGAATGTGTGTGTATATGCTTTGACCCATATTCATGTTCCTCTGGTTAGGAAAGGCAGAAGGATGTGTTATAAGTTGAATGTAATTCAGGCACAAAGAGAGATGGCTGAGAGTCAGGGTCTCAAGTGATTTGTGTATAATACTAAGCATTTTAGAAAATATTCTTACGAATTAGAAAAATTGTTAAAAAGCTTGTCAGGAGGAAAATAACAGTCATCTATTTTAGGAAGATAAATACATTTGTTTCAGTTGAAAATAAAATTGGATAAGGTAAGATTGGAATTATAACTTAAATCAAATTCTATAGTGGATTGACATTGTATAGTAGCATAGGGAAGGAGATTATTGAGCTGACTGGAGATACAGTCCAGTGTTTGAATTGAATGAGTTGTTGAATAACTGGATGTGGGTGCTGAATGAGAGGTTGACAGTTGGTCACTTTTTTGAGGTGACTTAAGGATTCTGGGTTACAAGTAGTAGGTTATATACATCTTTACCACTAAAAACTCCACAAACACTACCAAATAACTACTAAAATATTTCTTAAAAACATAATTCTGTAAATCAAAGAGATAAGTACAGGAATAGACAGGAAGATAAAATATGTTAATTAAACGATTAAAATGCCAATTTGTAATTTAGCTTGCAGACAAGAGAAATAAGTGACAATAGGGAAAGAAACTAAGAAGCAATCAAACTGCCATTGAAGAACTCTTTAAAAGATGGAGAATTGGAGTCACTTGCTGTCTGGAAAAGCCATGTTGTGGATGGAGCTGAAACAGCAAGTCTCTTGAATATCACTATTAGAACCATTTAGACCCCTAGAAACATTTTCCATTCCAAGTATTGTTACCCTGTCTACCACATCTCACACAATAAACATGCACATGGACACCAAAGAAGAATTTTGAAAAGTTTCTCTCTGGAAATGTTAAAATGGAAGGAATTTGCCATTGTGAACAATAGGCAACACAAGAGCTGGGAGGCCATGCTGAAATTGGGGTTAATGGAGGTCTGTACACTGCGTGTTGAAAGTTCACACCCCTCTTCCTATTCAGCTGCCAGATTACAGTCACTCAAGCTTCTAATTTCCAGGCTGTAGGTAGAACCAGCCATCCACTTCAGGGAAAGAAATATTAATAATTGGAGACATTACTGAAACAGCTGGATCCCACCTTAGTCACCTTAATCTGTACCAAATCTATAAATTCTGTAAATGCCCAAATAACTTACAGTCTGATATTTAGTTCCTTATTCTTAAGTATGAGCAGACAGATAGCTATCATTAGACTTCTGGATGAATCTCCTAACGTTTAAAAGACACAAACAAGCAAAACAGAAACATTAAAGAGGGAGAGATTGTAAGCAATTCAGGGAACAGAAGAAAAAAATTCAAAAATATAATTGTTATACTCAGACAAACAGCATATTCACCCATTTAAAACAACTGATACAAAGGGACATGATGTAAAAAGGAAATCCAAATAACAGGAAAACAGCTTCTCTAAACTGAAAAAGTAGGAAAAATAGAAAATTAAAGAGAAAGCTTGAAATATAAAATTAAGCAGATTTCCCAGAAAGCAAATTCTTCTCCAAAGAAAAGCCTCACAGAAGTAAAATGAGATGAGAAAATTAATAAACTATTTATAGTTTTTATATATATAGTGAAATTATATGTATTCTCTAGACATGTCATATATATGAATTATTATATAGACATTATTAGTTAACATCTGATTCTTAATATTTCAGAAAGAGGTACCAGGAAAGAGGAAGTCAAAAGGAATTAGTCATTATTATTTCCCAAAACTAAAGTTCATTTAATTTTAGATTGTGAAGGGATCAACAAAGGCCTGAAAAAATTCACAGTAATATGAGATCATTTCATATTTTCAAATGAAAAGAAAACCAAAAATACTTTCTGAGCATTTTGAGATAGAGGAAAAGTAAAATTCTCCAACAAAGTTTTTAAAATTAATATGCAAAGGATAAGTAAAAATTATTAAGTATAATATTGGAATTCATAAGTCAAGGGAACAATGCCTGCCAAACTTTAGGAAAAATGACTTTCGAATTTTATACCACCCAAAAAGTCAATCATGTAGAGGAGTCAAGTAATGAATCCAAAATGTGGTAATTTATGTCAGGAGTTTTCTGAAAATGCAAGTGATAAAAATATCCGAGCTGCATCTCTCATTGACTCTCTAGCAGTGAAGAATGCACCACTGAGCCCATGGACTCCAGATTCTCCCGGCACAAGGAAGCCATAAAATCATACAAGTTTCACTGGTGGTGAATTGAGATGGTATATCAGTGAAAGAGGAATCTGCTAACTGGTTTGATGTTGGAAAACATGAGGGAAATGGTAGCTTCAAGAGCAATTGGATTGCATGCCAAACTCTTTTGACCTCTAAAAAAGGATAACAAAATGCTAATAGTGTTAAGAAGTGATTGAAAGCCAAGCGTGAAAGTCAGCAAACGCTCTTGGCAGCATATGAAAAGGGCCTCCTCTCCTCAGAGTGAGGTCAGTGAAAGCTGAGAGCCAGCCCAGGGATTTCTCACTGTAGCTCCAAGGAAGGCTAAAATTCTAACCAAGGTACAGTTCTGCTATGTCAAGGTCAGGGCCTTGGGGAAGGAATAATTTTTAAACATGTTGAGAGACATTAAAAGTTTGAAGAGGAGTGCAAGATTTACAGATAACACCTGGACGAGATGCTCTGAGAGTTAAAAGTGGACTGGCCAGGCGCGGTGGCTCAAGCCTGTAATCCCAGCACTTTGGGAGGCCGAGGCGGGTGGATCACGAGGTCAAGAGATCGAGACCATCCTGGTCAACATGGTGAAACCCCATCTCTACTAAAAATACAAAACATTAGCTGGGCATGGTGGTGCGTGCCTGTAATCCCAGCTACTCAGGAGGCTGAGGCAGGAGAATTGCCTGAACCCAGGAGGCGGAGGATGCGGTGAGTCGAGATTGCGTCATTGCACTCCAGCCTGGGTAACATGAGTGAAACTCCGTCTCAAAAAAAAAAAAAAAGTGGACTAAACTGAGAATCAACAGCAGTAACTAGAAATTAGCTAAAATAATCCAGTGGGGTCCCCAGTTTGGTGGTCAAGAGAAATAGAATGACTTACATGATAAAAAGTGGAACCAGTGCCCTTGCCTCAAATTTTCTGGCAACATGACTGCCCCACATATCCCATGTATGTAGAACATCATGGTGCCCTGCATTTGCATATTGAAAGGCTAGGGTGGGAGGGCCTGCTATTTCTTTCACAGGTTATGTGAATGACATACCTGGTCAAATCAAGCCCTATGCAAATCAGACACCACCTCCTCCAGGCTCTATATATACACCTGACTGGTTTCTGCCCCACTTGGGGTTCTGTCTCTCTGCTTTGAAGCGCCCCTCCCTCTGTCTCTCTACAAGGGAGCTTCTTCCTTCTTCCTTCCTTCTTGCCTATCAGACTCTTTGCTTCTTAAAACACACACACACACACACACACACACACACACACACACACACACACACGTAGAACCAGGGAAGACTATCAAGTCTTAAGATCAAAGCTCAGTCTATCTAATTTAGATGTGCTCATTGTAAAACTGGGGTTATATTCTGCTAGGATTTCTGAAACACTCCATTATTCTCTCAGCCTATACTTTGCACAGTTACAGTTATTTACTTCCTTGCAGGTTTTAGTGCCTTTATTCCCTACTTGACTATAAGATACACAAAATATTAATTCTTATTTTGTTGGTCTTTGCCACACTGATACAAAGGTGGAAATTCAGAAGTATTTACTGACATTTTGAAAGATTGAATTGGGTCTGGGTTAACCTGGATTTGCTCTTCTTGACAGTCTTCACTATCAGAAAATAAGATCTATGATGACAAGGACTTTATCTACCTTATTTAAATTATACCTTCAGCAAGTAGCACAATGCATCATAACAAATAGTGCTTGACAAATAATCAAAGTGCAACAAATATTTGTTGAATAAATAAGCGTGGTTTTGGCTATACTGGTAGTTATCAGGTTATGACACTATTATGTGATGTTTATTGTTGAGACTGTGAATATGTCTCAGAAGGTGAAACATGTTTAGTTTGGGATCCTAAGAATAATCTATTTGGATAAAAAACAGAGTGTTTTCCTGAGAATAAGGAAAAATGTGTTTAAGATGAGAAATTCTGACCTGGTGGCCCTCAATCTTTCTGTCTAACAAAGAGCAATAGGAATTCTGAAATAAGAAAATTATGACTGCTTTCAGAAAATGACCCTTTAATTTGTACACATATTCTCAAAGAAATAAAACAATTTTAGGTCAGCAAGGTTTGGATATATTAATTTTAAATCAAGACTTAAAGACTGTGAGATTTAAAAAAGATAGATTAGTACAAACACTTGAAAATACTAGATAAAACATTATAAAGAAAATTTTAACACCTAAGCTCAAAAGAAATAGAAATCCCTAGGACTAGAAATAAAAAGAAAATTAAAGATAGACTGCATATTTTAGCTGAAACACTGGCAGCTCAAGTAGTGACAGTCTTAAATACGCACTAGAACATTTTCTAGAAATTGCAGTTCAGGATTTATTTACTTTTATTGTGTTTTTTAGAAATGGCTGGAGGTGTTATGTTGCCCAGGATAGCCACATACTCCTGAGTTCGGGAGTTCCTCTCAGCACAGTCTCCCAAGTAGCTGGAACTATAGGCACAAATCATCATGCCCAGTTTAGGACAGGATTTTAATGAATTTACAGAAACAGAAGGCAGCTTGTTTTCTCCCAAGTCAGAGGGCAGAAAAGGGGCCCTGAATACAACTGATCTAAGGGTTGCAAAATCTGTGGTCTGGAGACCTAGAACCACTTTACACATCAGAACTAAGTTATACTAATATTAAGAGAACTTTCTATCCAACACAAGCAATAAGTGGAGGGAGAAAAAAATGGAATTTGAAAATTCCAGTCTGTGGAAAGTGGATGATGGCTTGAATTTATACTATCATTTCTTATAAAAACCCAAGCAAAAAAAAAAAAAAAGTAACATAAAAACTGGTCTAAGACAGTGGAAACCTTTAGAATTAAATAATTTACTCAACAATTATTGAGGTTTATGATGTGCCAGGCTCTCTTCTGATCCAGAGGACGTAACAATGAGTAAAGCAGTAAAAAAATCCTGCCCTCAGAGATCTTACATTCCAGTAAAGGGGGAAGGTAATAAGCAGGATAGGCTAGCAGACCATATTACCTGTTCACAGTGCAATAATGTTAGTGTTTGTGACCAGAGAAAAAGGTTTAAAAATTCCTAGTAAAGCTTAACAAAATAAAAAATTACAGGAAACAGATATTATATAATACACATATATATGAAGTATATACAACTACTACACTAAGAATTTAATTTAAAAGTTAGGACAATACAGTTACTTTAAAGATATTAGAAGGAAGGAAATTAAAAAAATAAACAATGAGTACAAATTGACTAGAAACAAAAAGAGAAACAATATAATAAAAATAGGTAAAACTCAAAAATATTGATTAGAAAGATATCAAATAATAAGAATTATAAAAATAATTTAAGTATTGTCATAGTTAATGTTAAACACATATAGTAATTATCACTAAGTAGAAGCAAAGTTTATGGTAAGCTTCAAAATATGTACATAAACTCTATAAGGTGATGAACATACCATATTCTCCCCTCCAGAGAAAATTTTCAAGTAATATTTTGATTAAATTTTTGTTAAAAAAAATTTCTCTAAGAAGATTTTCTGCCTCTAAAATAATTTTCAGATTTGGGAGTCATTGACTGAACTTGGTTTCCTAAAGTAGAGTTGGGATAAAGAAAGTTCAAATCTACTTTTCAAATATTTAATAGTTTGGAATGTTAAAAAGTTTGTATTATTAAAGGCTTGGAAATTTGCTGATAGTCTTGAAGGTCTTGAAAGACAAAAGCTTTGGCTAAAAAATTACAGCTTTTTTTTTATTCACTGACCACACGTGTGTGTTTTTAAATGGCATAGCCATTGAAATATTGATGAATTCTGATTTCCATCTTTATTTACATAGGACACATTTTACAATTTGTATTTATGTATCAGTACAAAATGTTTATTAATTTTAGATATGTAAAGCCACATAGAGAACACGAATATAGTTTTACATGACTTTTCTTAACATTAATTTTCCTTTAGCACATAATGAAGAGATAAATTTAATGCAATAGAATAGTTCCCCCTTCTCCATGGCAGTAAGACCCCTACTAGATGACTGAAGCCATGGATAGTATTAAAGCCTAATTATATTATGTTTTCCTTCTGTGTGTGTGTGTGTGTGTGTGTGTGTGTATACACACAGCTAGTGCTCGACTTACGACCACAATTGGTTCAGACAGACCGGTCATAACACGATTTGGTCATAAGTTGAGTAGGCTATATGTACAGTACTGTGAAATGATGTTATAAAAATCTTTAAGTCATATTTTATCATAATTTTCTTTCATTATTGTTATATATCATAATTTTCTTTGTTCATTTTATGCCATTTGTATCATCTCTACACCATTTTGTTTCTTATTTTTACATTCGTCAGGTTTAAGTAAAACACTGCATTACCAGTACAACTGGTTTAATATTTGCAAAACATACAAAATTACAAAATATAGGTGCATACAAAAATACAAAATACAGGTGTAAAAAATACCATAGGAAACATTTTCCCAATTGCAAAACATATGAAAATATATAAACATGTACGAAACATTTTATTGGCCGCTGGTGCTCGGCTGCGGATCGTTGTTGTCGTCATCTGAGGCAGCACTTGGGGTTACCGGAGTTGGTTTTTTCATAAACATGGTGAGCTTTGTCTGAATTGTATGTTTCTTTTTTTCTTCATAAATCTCATGATACGGACGAAACACATTGTGCGCCATCCGTTCAATCCTTGCAAATCATTCGATGTTTGGGTCCATTGCTTCAAAATGTATAAGAATTTTATTCAGTAAAGATAAACTGTCTGATAATCCCTTAGTGGTGAACTTTCTTTCTGGCTCCTCCTCTTCTTTCTCTGCTTCTCTTCTTTCTTCTTCCGCCACTCTTTCTTCTTCCAGTTTGATTAGCTCTTCATTTCTAAGTTCTGCGGATTCTTTGTCTAGCAACTTTTCAACATCTTCCATCTCACACTCTAAAGAAAGTCTTTAGCGAGTTTTACTATTTTTTCCCGAATTGTTTCAAGTTCATGTTCACTGTCAAATCCGTCAAAATCATTAACATAGCGCTTAACACAATTTTTCCAGACGCCATTCATGCACTTTGTCGTCACAGCCTCCCAGGCGGTAGCAATATTCTTGATACACATCAAAATGTTGTAGTGTTTCCAAAAATCTCGCAATGTTAGTTCTGAGTCAGCATCTATAGCGGATATTGCTTGAGCAAAGGCGGTTCGGAGATAGTTGGCCTTTAATGTAGCAATCAAACCTTGGTCCATAAGCTGGATGAGTGGAGTCATGTTTGGCAGAAGAAAAACAAATTTTACATCTGGATGGAGATCGCCTAGATGTGGTGGGTGTCCAGGCGCATTATCGAGTAGCAATAAAATCTTGAAAGGAATATCTTTCTCCAAACAATATTCTCGAACTTGAGAAATAAAACAGTTCATAAACCAGTCTTCAAACAATCCTTGTGTCATCCATGCTTTATGTTGAGAAGGAAAGTAGACGGGCAGTGTGTGCTTGTTAACATTCTTGAATGCACGCGGGTTGTCGGAGTGATAAATTAAGAACGGCTTCAGCTTAAACCCTGCGATGTTCCTGCCAAGCAGCAGAGTTAGCCTATCCTTAAATGCTTTAAATCCCGGCATGCTTTTGGCCTCTTTATGAATATAAGTGCGTGCTGGCATCCGTTTCCAAAATAATCCAGTTTAATCAACATTGAACATCTGTTCTGCTAGATATCCCTCATCCGTAATTAATTCATCCAGACTATCAACAAACTTATGTGCTCCTTCCTCATCTGCACTCGCTGCTTCTCCAGTCACTCGAACACTATGCATTTGGAATCTTTTCTTGAATCTCTGGAACCAGCCAGTGCTTGCTACAAATTCTTGACTGTAATCTTCTCCAGCACGCTCCTTCAGAGTCTGAAATAGACTTCTCGCCTTCATCTGAACAGTAAAAAGACTTAATGGTGTCCGTTTTTGAATTTCATCTTCCATCCAAATATATAGCAATTTCTCCATTTCATGGATGGGCCCACTTCATTGCTTTGTTATAACTGTGATGAAGGCATGGGTGCAGAACCTTTCACAGCTTCACGAATTCTTTATCTTTCAAAATCGTCGACACAGTCGACTGTGATAACTTCGTATCAAGTGCGATCACATTCGCTTTCTTTCCTCCTTCGTACTGCTTAATTACCTTCATTTTCGTATCGAGATCGATGGCCTTTCTTTCCTTCGTGGCAGGCTGAGGTGTAGACAAAGACAATTTCCTCTGGGTAGACATCTTGGGAGGGGTTTGATGAAAAATATCCAAGACACAAAACACAAATTGCTGTACCGAGCCTGGGATATCAGTTGAAATGGTGCAAGCAGAGATGGTAGTGCTGCCGGAAGCTGGTCCGCACTGTCGTGGGCCCAGCTGGGCAATGTTTGCACTGCCAGACACGGAGCAGTCGTGGCTAGCAATTATGGTCGTAAAGTCGAATGGTCGTCAGTTGCATAGGTCGTAAGTTGATCAATACCTGTATATACACACACACACACACACACACACACACACACACACACACACACACACACGATACAGTTTAGTTAAGAAATTAGGAACATTAAGAGAATAACAATAATAGCTATAATGAAATAGAACAATTATAACAATATTCTGCAATAAAAGTAAAGTAAGGTTTACTTGGACACAAGCAATGTGATACCGTGGCAGTCAATCTGATGGCCAAGATGGCTGCTATGTGACTAAGTGGTGGATAGTACCTACAGCGTGGATACTTTAGACAAAAGGATGATTCACATCCCAGACAGGACCCAGCAGGAAGGACAGTGTGTGATTTCATCATACTACTAAGAATGGCGTGAAACTTAAAAGTTACGAACTGTTTATTTCTGGAATTTTTATTTAATATTTTGAGACCATGGCTGCCCATGGGTAATTTAAACTATGGAAAGCCAGGCTCCAGCTGTAATGTACTTGAATCATAAATATTAAAATATAAGTGGGCTATAATGAATGAGTGATACATTAGTTCATGGTGAAAAAAAACTATATGTGATTGAGAATTGGCCTATTTTCGTAACTTTACAACTATTTTTTCACATATGAAGTTTAGTGGCACACTTATTTCATCTTGAGATTAATATAATCAGATGCATTGGTTAAAACATATATATAAACTAGGAGATAGACCCAATAATTTGAAATGAAAAAAAGTAATCATCCATCACCATCTCAAGCAGTTAAGCTTTTTAAAGAGAATGGATTTTTATTAAATATTATTTAAAGAAAAGTCTGACTTTAGTGTCAATCCCTAAAAGATGGGCAGTATCTTAGAGATGTTTCTGTGTTCATTGTACAAGCTAAACTTCAATTAACATTCATGAAAGTTTTGTTGTTCCTGCTTCATAACCCTAAATAGGGTATTGATTATTTCTGCAAGTAAGCCTAAAGCAAGACACATGTGTTTCCTCTAAAATTGAGTTTCAATATTCTGGAAGGTTCACAGTGTGATTATCAATTGTGGACTGGAAATTTGTAATCTACATTGAATTGCATTTAAGAAATATTTCAAATGACAAGTACAGGGTATAAATACAGATGATAATCTATTTTATTTCCATAACATTCTTATTAAAATATATGTCTAATAACAATAGGCAGAAGACATTGACCTTCTAATAAGTTATTAATACTAATCTTAGTATTTCCAAGAGACATTATAAACAGTAAATATTACAGATATTGAAAAGTGGGTAGCCAGCAAGACAAAACATCAGTTTTACTGGTGAAGAACTTGAGTCCCACAAAAGTTAAATGGCATACCCAGAAAGCAGATGACTAGATTTCCTGATATAATCAATTTCCTATCCACTGTGCCATATTTAGCATCTTCAACCATTTCATGTTTTATGAGATGAAACATAATATGCATTATATTGGAAATTCAATTTTTCACACAGTAAACAGTTTTATAGCAGGCATTATTTTTATTTTTGCACGTATTCCCTGATGACTTTGAAAATGAGGAAATTATTGGGGTAGTTGGGCTTGTAGCTTGTTCCCCAATGTATGAAAAAGAAAACCAGGATGAAAATGAAAAGTTGACAGCAGTCCTGAACCAACACAGAATACTGTAGTCAACATGACACCCACAGCTGACGTTTATCCTTATCTGGATTTGTTGTGTGGTCATGCCTCATAAATGTCATTTTATATATCTTATAGGAGGTTTGATTGATAAATAATTGCTAAACACAGTGCACCTCAACCTTGGCTGCCTATTAGAATTACTGGCAAACTTTATTTTATTTTTATTATTATTATTTTGTATTGTACTTTAGGTTCTGGGGTACATGTGCAGATCATGCAGGATTGTTGCATAGGTACATACATGGCAATGTGGTTTTCTGCCTCCATCCCCCAGTCACCTATATCTGGCATTTCTCCCCATGTTATCCCTCCCCAACCTCCCCACCCCCTGATGTTGCAAACTTTTATACAAACTAGATGCCTTATTCCCACAAAATCTGATTCAATAGGTTTGGAGTGGAGATAGCTTATCAGTAGGAAAAACACATGCAATATTTGGGTAATACCTATTCCAAAAAATGTTCATTATTTACCTGAAATTCAGATTTAACTAGGTATCCTCTATATCTGTTTGCTAAATCTGGCCACTCTACCCTGCAGGCACTTCCTATCCTCTCCTGCTAAGAATTTGTCCCTGTGACAGACAAGCATTCTAATACCTTGTATCTTGAGTCACACCTCTATTCTAGAATCAATTGATTAGATAAATATAAAACAAAATAATTTTACAAATCATCTGTGACACAGAGAAATATAAAAAAAGGCGTTATCCCCTTATTTGTGTTTCTTCCTTTTCCACATTAGACTGATATATGAGAAGTATATACACATTCACTCCTTTGTCTGTGAATTTATTCTTAGAAAATAATTCCAAGACACTGGTGAAAGGAAATCAAAAATGGTGAATTATTCTATAGAATATTTTTAGGAATATTTTTAGCAAGACTTAATAATTATTTTATAAATTTCATAGTCTACACTTGGGTCACAGGATTCCAGATATCCCAGATGAATTTATTTTTTGCGCTTCATTGCAGGATTTTTTGATTATTACTGTGGATTAGGAGTTATGTGTTCAAGATTGTTACTTGGATATATTGTGTAATGGTGAGGTTTGGCTTCTAGTACACCCATCATGCAAATAATGAACATTGTACCTAACAGATACTTGTTCAACCCTCGCCCGCCTGCTTCTCTCTCCCTTTCTGGAGTCCCCAGTGTCTGTTATTTCCCCATCTTTATGTCCATGTGTGCCCATTGTTTACCTCCCAGTTATAAGTCAGGACATGTAGTATTTGATTTTCTGTTTCTGAGTTACTTCATTTAGATTAATGGCCTACAGCTTCATCAATATTTTTTTCTTCAGTAGTAATAATCCTGATATTTAAAAATGCTGTCTACCATTTTCTTTTCTTCAACCATTATAGTTTTCACATGCCAAAAATCCACATTTAAATAAAATTGGATTGCAGCCTCTTATTACTAGTGTCTTCCTTTAGATACATAAGCTATATAACATGGTTATTTTTAATCCTTTTGATTTAAAATCTACTTCATTAGTATATGTCATTTTTCCTTTATATTGGTGGTATTTCCCAGATATCTGCTTATTTAGCTCATGTTCACATTGAGATATTAACCCCTAGTCTCTATGTTCAAAAAGCACCAAAAATTAGGCCCTGGATTGTGTTAATTCTTGAGTTTAAGAAGAGATAAAGATGTTATTTCATACCTTTTTGTAAGTTAAGTACGGTATTGCATAACGCTAGAGAGCATCATTTATGCAAATTAACATTTATGGTGGCCCTGGGAGGGAGGTGATCCTCAGGCAGGAGAGCACTAGTAATCACTAAACCAGTTCCAGCCATTTCTTTTATCACTAATCTATCAAACAGCATTTTAAAATAATGTTTAATTTATAGATCTTATATTTTTGAGCAGTTTTAGGTTTACAGAAATACTTAGTGAAAAGTAGGAAGAATTTCTATAAACACTCCTGTCCTTCCACCCCAGTTTTCACTTTTATCAACATCTTGCATTCATGGGACACGTAATTGATAAACTAATTTTGATATGTTGTTGTTAATTAAAGTACATTAGGGTTAATTTGCTGTGTTGTACATTCATTAGGTTTTAGCAAATGTATAATGGCATGCATCCAACTATTACAGAATTATACAGAATAATTTAACTGCCCTAAAAATTTATACTCCATCTATTCTTCCCTTCCTCCAACCCAACTCCTGGCAAACACTGATCTTTTTATAGTCTCCATGGTTTTTCCTTTTCCAGAATGTCCTGTAGTAAAAATAATACAGTAAATAGCCTTTTCAGATTGGTCTCCTCACTTAGCCACATGGGTCTAAGTTTCCTCTGTGTCATTTTTGTGGTTAGGTAGCTCATTTTTTTCATCCCTAAACATATTCCATTTTATGGATATACTTCAGGTTCATTTGTGTATTCACCTATTGAAGAACATTTTCATTACTTCCAAGTTTTGGCAATTAGAAACAAATCTGTAAAAAAAAAAAAAAAAAAAAAAAAGAAACATCTGTGATATGTATTTGTAGCAGGTTTTTGAGTGTACATAAATTTTCAATTTACTTTGGTAAATTCCTAAGATTCTAATTACTGGATTGTATGGTAAGCATATGTTTAGTTTTGTAAGAAACTGCCAAACTGTCTTTCAAAGTGGTTGTATCATTTTTACATTTTTACCAGAAATGAATGAAAGTTCTTGTTCTACAAACTTGTCAGCATTTGGTGTTGTGAGTGTTTTCTAGTTTACCCATTCAAATAGGTGGTGTAGTGATGTTTTAATTTGCAATTCTCTGATGAAAATCACATGGATAGCTACAAATGCTTATTTGCTATCTGCACATCTTACTTGGCCTCTATTAGGATCTTTTGCTCTTAATTTTGTTGTTGTTGGGTTTTAAGAAATAGTGTGGATAGCTACATATGCTCATTTGCCACCTGTATGGCAGTTGGCTGTTGCCACCTAAATAGCATTTAGGATTGCTAGAAAACATGTAAAATAAACAAGAGGTAAGATCACTACTATGTCTTGTTTGGTGAATTATTTATTAGGATCTTTTGCTCGTGTTGTGCTTTTGTTGTTGGTGGTGGTGGTGTTTGTTAAGAGTTTTTTGTGTATTTTGATTACCTGTTCTTTGTCAGATAATGTGCTTTGAAAATGTATTCTCCCAGTTGCTGGTTTATCTTTCATTCTCTTGACTAAGCCACATGTTTTAGTGAGAGATTCATGTTTAAATTCTCAGAGAGAAGCAACCAATGAATGAGAAGCTCTCTTAGTTGTATTCCATTAGAGCTGGGTAGACCTGTATGACAAAAGAGGAGAAGAAAATGCCCAAAGGCAGATTTGTTTCCCCTGTTGTCTATATAACCCTGATGGATATCATGGGTTATTTTCATTTTAGACCATCAGTACTTGGAGCCTAAGATTTTGCAGAGTTCTTTAGATGCAAGACAAACAACATTTTATTTAATACCATGAAGTTCAATTCAAATGTGGCTCCTTTCCTTTTCTCTTCATGAATTTTGATATTCTTAACTTCAAAACAAGAGGTAAGATCACTACTAGAAGATTCAATTACAAGTCAAGGCAAAAAAATTTCTTTACCAATCATGAAGGCATTAGCTCCCGTTCAAGTTCTTTTGGCATCTAAGACATATGTAAACATGTTCTGGATTCTTAGCAGTAATGAAACCTTGGGTTATTCCTCACTGTCATATTACTTCTAACAATCCCTTTCTAAATGCAATAGAGGAAACATATCTTTGTTGTTTAATTGGGTTGGAATCTCATTGAAACTTAAAATATTATCCTTAAACATTCATACTCTTAATTAATATATCTATGATACTTTAATATTGTCTGCTGGAATTGGACACGTACACTCTTTTTTTAAAATTAATTCCTTCAAGGTGTTGAAATTATTTTCAAATTCATGACAGTTTCTTCAGATTGCAATAGTGCTCTGTCATTAGCATTTAGGATTACTAGAAAATGTGTAAAATAAATTTGATCATGAAAGTTGTTTATTTCTCCAGAATACCTTATATATGGACCAAAGGATGACTCTTCTTCATTTTAAAAACGAAAAAGAAATTGCAAGCATTTTATTACATATTGTTTATAGTGTTCATTACTTGTAACCTTTGTGGCAAAGCTTTTATTTAGAAGTAACAACTTTGCTGTGATCTCATTAGGAAACTAATCAATATATTAGCAATAAAGCAAGTACAAAACACATTTAAGAAAAGACCCAAACCTGTTCATTACTTCTTGGTCATAGGGTAATATATAGGGCACTATAAACACAGCAAAATAAGTGCACAGCCTTAAGTACCTTATATTTCTTTATCCTTTTAGATCTCATTTATTTCTTTTGTTTTTTTTTACCTTAACTAGATTCAATACTACAACAGCATGCTCACCACCAAATTAGGGTCATTAGTTATCAAGTGCTTTGAGAATCTAAGGTATAAAAAATAATACCTAAAATCAGGTTACTATCTAGAAACTAGAGTTTCCACTTAATACAACAGTCTGCCTTGCCTATTTTATATCCCAGTCTACTATATAATTAGACAACATCTGATATGGTTTAGCTGTGCCTCACCCAAATCTCATCTTGAATTGCAGTGCTTGAATTGTGTTTGAATCATGGGGTGGTTTCCCCTATCCTGCTCTTGTGATAGTGAGTTAGTTATCACAAGATGTGGTGGTTTAAAAAGAGCTTTCCCCTTCACTGCACTCTCATTCTCTCTCCTGCTGCCTTGTGAAGAGGTGCCTTCTGTCATGATGGTAAGTTTCCTGAGGCCTCCACAGCCATGCTGAACTGCAAGTCAATTAAACCTCTTTCCTTTATAAATTACCTAGTCTCAGGTATGTCCTTATAGCAGCCTGCGAATGGACTAACATAACATCAGAAATCCAGCAAAGATCCCAATGACAGGAATGTTCCTGTCTGACTTAGTTTAGCTAATGAAGTACAGGAAGAAATTTTCAGCGGGTGTCAACCATTTTAGCCTAAGACATCAACAGGACAATGTGACAAGTAGTATTTATTTTCTGAGCACCGAAAGCATTATTACTAATATAATTACATTTTTATCTGAAATATATGTGAAAGGCTAATGATGAGACATGGGATGAGCTCAGAACAGTCCCACTTTAATTATACTGCATATAGAAAGCCTTAATATTTCCAGTAATTTCATATTACACAGAAACAGCAATAGTCAGCAAAAAAAGGAATAGAATTTTGCCTTCAAAGAATAGAAAGCCTTTCAGATGGCCAGAGAATATATTTAAATAGCATATAAAGGATTATATTTTTCCTATATATGTTTTTAAATGGCTCCTTATAAAACCTGCATCGCAGTGAAAAATCCTTGTGTGGTGTTGTAGGTTGGCATAAACCTTGCAGTTCTGTGAGTATATCTTTTATGATGTAAATAGGATACCCTATAGCTATTTTCTCAGTAATTTAAAACTCATCCTATGAAAATTCATAAGCCAGGGAAATGGGAAAAGCATATCTGGCTAGTAAAACAGGTTTGCTTGATCTGCTCAAGCAATGAATTTTTAAAAGGTTTGCTTAAAACAACAGAATATGTCAATTGGCAATATCCGGCCACATATGAGCTTTCAAATGCTCTCTTTCTAAGCCCAGACAGCTGAGTGATTTGTATGGTACTTGATTTTTGCTTTTCAGAAGCCCATTTTGATTTAGTGCTTTCTGCATTTTTATAGACATCAGCAATCCTGCAGCAGGTCCTGTTTTGGTGATACATTTTGCAAGTTGATAATAGTAAAGGGTGTGTAGAGTTGGAACCTGATATAGATGCATAGTTTTGAAGCATCATCATTAATGAGAGAGAAGTTTAAAAGGAAACAAAACACAAAACAAATAGCATTTTCATTTAACAAAAAACTTAGATGTATTGTATTACCTTGATGTGTATTCCCTTTTCTACATATTTGTGATGTTTTAGATTTTTAATAGGAATTCATGAAGATATTTCCAAATAGAAACAAAAATATGATATTGGAAATTTTTATAATAGATTATAAATGTTTCTTTTCCAAAAATACTGTGATCCTGACTTCCTACTGCTATGGGTAGGATTACTCTTAAGAAGATTTTGTGGCCTAGAGAAAAATATCCGATATGTGGAGAACATGTATGACAG
This sequence comes from Sapajus apella, assembly GCF_009761245.1. Taxonomy (NCBI): domain Eukaryota; kingdom Metazoa; phylum Chordata; class Mammalia; order Primates; family Cebidae; genus Sapajus; species Sapajus apella. Next base: position 18,944,223 of record NW_022436981.1, on the reverse strand, counting down.
AAAAGAGGGGTAACATGAAACATTTGATTTTTTCCTATAATCTCTCAGATTATCTTTAATCTTCCCAACAATCCTTTAGAACATACATTTTTGTGCCCATTTTACAAAAGAGAACACTGAAACTCTGAAAATTTAATAAATTTTCCTGGGTGATTCAGTTTTCAGTGGAAAAGTTGGAGTTTGAACCAAGGTTTATCTTGCCTCAGGATAATTTTATTGAGGTAAAAGCATGTGAAAAAATTAACTCTATGAGCAGCCTTTATGGGAGGCAAACGAGAAGTTACCTAATGGATGGATGCAGCCCTGCAGGGATGAACAGAAGTCTATTTGGTTTAGAGGAGTCACTCAGGGTGGCAATGCAGACCACACTTGTTTTTTATTGACTCACACTTTACCGATTCTTAGAAATAATTTGATTTTGGATGTCTTTAGACAGGCATAGGGTTTTCAGCAATTTCCACTTGCTGCTATCTTATCCCAGAAGAATTTTACCTGTTTACATTATCTGTCACGGACATCTCTAGGCATTTGAGTTTATACTACCTATTTACAGGCTATTTACTTATCTGACATGCACTAGAAATACCTTCCCCCAGTGACAAAAACCAGTCTGTGAGATAAACATTAAATAGTTGCAAATACAAATATTTTATAGCACTCAAATTTAGTGCCAGAAGAAAGAATTAGAGTTAAATGTGCCAAATATCAGAAAAAGGCAAGGCGTCAGATAAGGGGTCATAAATTTAGGAAAGGAGATAGTTACAAGGAAAGATGGGCCTAAAATTTAGTCTGGGAAAATTAAACTTTATAGTGCGAAGTTTATGAGGAATTTGGAGGCTATCTGATTGGCCAGATTAGGTCTGACTGAGACTTAAGCAGCAGGCACATGTTATCAGGAAATTGAATTTTAGGAACTGTAATTTATACATAACAGGCTGAGGTTCAAAGGCAGAAAATGAAGTCCTTGCAGTGGCTATTAACTTACTTAAGACAAGGATCATCATAGGACTCCACTGATAGGGAAACTGGTGTATAGAGGTAAATGGCGAGCTAATGCTAAAATCTACTCCACACTAAGCAGATGCATGGTGATAGCAGGTACCTTTATGCTTTTCCTTCCCTATGTAGGACTAGGTGTGTCCCAGATTGAGTGGAGATAAATCTGCAAGTTAATCTTAAATAATACCAGTCACAAGCCTTTGCAGTTACAACCCTGAGCTTATGTTAACATTTTCCTGCTGTTTCCCCTCCCTTTTTCCCTAAAAGTAGAGGGATTATAAGGAAAGACAAGAAGAGACACCTTGAAAAATCATCTTCAGTTTCCTCAATCTCTCCCCCAAAATTAACCCTGGAGAAACCTCAGAAGTGCAAACAGGATCGTGTGGATAGAATCTAGAGCTTTTGTGTATTTGGTGTTCTGTATTTTTGTAAAACAAAATGTATGAGTATGTGTAATAATAGAAGGTAATTCATAAGGGATTTGACAGAGGTAAACAAAAGGGCCCTAGTCTTACAGTAAAGACCTCATAATCCCGACATAGGATTTGGCAAAGCTTTCATGATGAAGATGCCAAAAGCATTTACAACAAAAGCAAAAGTTGACAAATGTGACCTAATTAAACTAAGGAGCTTCTGCACACCAAAAGAAACAATCAACAGAGTGAACAGACAACCTACAGAATGGGAGAAAATATTTGAAAACTTGCATCCAACAAAGATCTATTATCCAGAATCTGTAAAGAATTAAAACAAATTTATAAGCAAAAACAAACAACCCCATTACAAACTGGGCAAATGACACGGACAGAAACTTTTCAAAAGATGACCTACAGGTGGTCCACAAACATAAAAATACTCAGCATCCCTAATCATTAGAGAAATGCAAATCAAAACCACAATGACATACCATCTCACAACAATCAGAAAGACTATTATTAAGAAGATCAGATAAATTAAACTGCTTACTTGTTTCAAAGTTAAAAGTTTTTAGTTCTTTGTATTTTAAAGAACAGTAGATTCTTAAATTATATATAACTTCTATTCTTTACATTTACTTTTCCTTTAAAAATAAAGCATGCCTTTTTCTAGTGTCAATAAAAAAATTGGTGGAAAAAAAAAACAAAAGAAGTCCAAAATAACAGATTCTAGTGAGGTTGTAGAGAAAATGCTTATACACCACTGGTTGGAATATAAATTAGTTCAGCGGTTGTAAAATGCAGTTTGGCAATTTCTCAGATAACTTAAAAGAGAATAACCATTTGACCCAGCAATACTATTATTGGATATATGCCCAAAGGAATATAAATCATTCTACCATAAAGACACATGCAAATGTATGTTTATTTCAGCAATATTCACAGTAAAAAAGACATGGAACCAGCCTAAGTGCCCCTCACTGGTAGACTGAATAGAGAAAATGTGGTACGTACATACATACCATGGAATATTATGCAGCCATGAGAAAGAATGAGATCATGCCCTTTGCAGCAACATGAATAGAACTAGAAGCCATTATCTTAAGCAAACTAACTCAGGAACAGAAAACCAAATGCCACATTTTCTCACTTATAAGTGGGGATTAAACATTGAGTACATATGAAAGCAAAGAAGGTACCAACAGACACCAGGGCCTACTTGAGAGTGAAAAGTGAGGTAGGGTAAGGATTGAAAAACCACCTGTTGAGTACTATTCTGAAAATGTGGGCGAAGAAATAATCTGTACACTAAATCTTTGTGATATGCAATGTATCCATGTAACAAGTCTGTCCACATCCCCCTGAATTTAAAAGTGGAAGAGAAAAGTTGATAAAGGATATATCACTCTTCCTCTTTCTGTACTGACATATCCTAATGAACTATACCATATCCATGTAGAAAAAGTTTGAGGCAACCTCCCTAGTTGGGACACAGGTATCCTGGGAAGAACTACATACCCACAGAGCAAAGATACATTTGCTGAAACTAAAGGACTTAAGTGAAATAACTCAGGCAAAGAAAGACAAACTTCACATGTTCTCACTCATTTGTGGGAGATAAAAATTAAAGCAATTGAACTCATGGCGATAGAGAGTAGAACAATGGTTGCCAAAGATTGGGAAGGGTAGTGGAGGAGGCAGGGAAAGTAGGGATTTGTCATGAGTACTAAAATACAGTTAGATAAAAGTAATAAGATGCAGTATTTGATAGCACCACAGGGTGACTGCAGTCAACATTAATTTATCTTAGATTTAAAAATAACTAAAAGACTATAAATGAATTGTTTGTAACATAGAGAAAGGATAAATACTTGAGGTGATGGATACGGCATTTACCCTGAAGTCATTAGTATGCATTGTGTGCCTGTATCAAAATATCCCATGTATCCCATAAATATATACACAAACTGTCTACCTACAAAAATTCACAAGAAAAGCTGATACAGCTACCTGCAAAAATCAACAGATATTCATACTGAAAAGTAATTAAACAACTGTGTTCACAAACTTTTGAACAAAAACCAATATGGAAGACGAAGACCAGGCTAAACAGGAGAACTGATACAGGATAAAATGTATGAAACCTACCCCAAAACTGATTCCTTGAAATATATATATTAATAATAAAAACAGATTAGACTGCAATATAAAAACATCAACCATATATTATTCTCAAAAAGCAAGAATAAAAATGTATTTTTATAACATTAATTGTTGGTCAAAAATAACAGGAAAATGCCAAAAAAGGTGAAAGAAGGATTTCATGTGACAAACTAAATGAGCAGGATATTTCATATTATATTAACATTTTGAAAAAGGATAAAGCAGTATCTATTTAAATAAGTGATGAAAAAAATGTTTAAAATACAATCAAATAGGAACTTCTCTCTAAATACAAAAGGTAGATTAAAAACAATAAGGACAGCCGGGCGCGGTGGCTCAGGCCTGTAATCCTAGCACTTTGGGGGGCCGAGGCAGGTGGATCACGAGGTCAAGAGATCGAGACCATCCTGGTCAACATGGTGAAACCCCGTCTCTACTAAAAATACAAAACATTAGCTGGGCATGGTGGCGCGTGCCTGTAATCCCAGCTACTCAGGAGGCTGAGGCAGGAGAATTGCCTGAACCCAGGAGGCGGAGGTTGCGGTGAGCCGAGATCACGCCATTGCACTCCAGCCTGGGT
>NW_022436981.1:18786027-18939965 GCF_009761245.1 Sapajus apella | reverse complement strand
AAAAAAAAAAAAAAAAAAAAAAAAAAAAAAAAAAAAAAAACAATAAGGACATACAATATTTGCATAATGCAATGAAATAGTTCTTACATTTAGAACATTGCATACAGTAGACACAAAGGGTCCTTCTTTTAACACATGAATTAACTCATAGCAAAATGACTATGTATGAAAGCACGAGATAATAAATTCTGTAAGGCAGAAGTCTTTTGGACCATATTTGTTGACCATAAGTCAATAAAAATAATGAAATTAACAATAAACTAAAATGAAAGCAGCTGACAGAATTCCTAAGATGAAAATGAAATCAAAACAGAAGTTATAAGCTGTTTAGGAATGAATTGCAATAAAGCCCTACGTATTAAAAATGGTGATGCAAAGTAGTACAAAGAAAAATCTGCAATGTGAAATGTGTGCAGTAAAACTTAATAGCAGTTTATAATGGATGAATTAAAGCAAGTAAGCTAGAGAAAAATGACAATACAATCATCTTAAAATAAGTAGAGAGGGCATTCCTAAGCAAAATATAAATAAAGATGAATATGAAATAATACAGAGACACCAGCATATAAAGTAATGACTAAACTGTAGATTTTATCAACAAAAACACAAGATAGTTCTTTGAAAACATGAAATAGGCAAATATTTGGCAATTCAGAAAGAGGAGAGTCATACATAAATAGTAGGAATGAGAAAGTGGACCTAGCTACGTAAATTAATACGATATACAGGAATATAGCAGAAGTTTGAGAAATTATATATATAGTATAGGGGGGAAAGTGAAGAATTCGAAGAGATTTTAAAGAGAATGAGAATATGGAATGAGAGATGCCCTGGAATCAAAGGAATAGCAAGTTTCAGAAGGGTGCACATCAGTGTTAAATATCAAGGAAAATTCAAACAAACAAAGGCTCAGTTAAAACAATTGGATTTGGCAATTTGGAGTTAGTTGAATTGCAATATCTCCCTCTTGATCAGAGAAGTATTTATTCTTCATAATTATGCGTTTCTAAGAATGTACAGACTTGAGTCTAAGTAAACTGCTGTGCTGTAGAAGGAAGTAACCTACAAAGATGGACCGTAATGTCACAAACTTCAATATTTTTTAAATACTTTTTACAAACTAAAGGTTTTATTTGTAAATACAAAAGCTCATTTGAGCTTCCTTTATGAATACTGCTACTAATAAAATAATTTGGCCGGGCGTGGTGGCTCAGGCTTGCCAAGGAGGGCCGATTGCCTGAGGTTAGTTAGGAGTTAGTTAGAAACCCCATCTCCACTAAAAATACAAAAAAAATTAGCTGGGTCTAGTGGCATGAGTCTGTAATCCCAGCTACTCGGGAGGCTGAGGCAAGGGAATTGCTTGAACCAGGGAGGTGGAGGTTGCAGTGAGCTGAGATCGCGCCGCTGCACTCCAGCCTTGGAGACAGAGAGAGACTCCATCTCAAATAATAATAGTAATAATTCACTTAGAAATATGCATTTTAAAGAGAACTTTGACCCTGACTGTGATGTTGCATACCTTCAAAGTCTTCCCATACCCACCTACTATAAAGCGGCATGTAGTTTTGGCGATAGAGTTTAAAGGAAGTTTTGTGAAACAATGGATCTCAGAAGCACTGGCAACCATTATGGGTCAAAATGTCCACAATTTCTGTTCAAGTACACTGGTGAGTTAACCTTTTTTCATATGGGATTAATCCTTTTGGAATTGTTTTAAAAACAATTAGTGATAAAACCACTACTCTGAGAATAGCTTGTTTGTCTTTTCTGAACACGACTGGTTGAAATAAACTTACCTATATTGTTTCCCGTGTTCTTTTTATCAATGGGCAAAAAACAATAGCATTTGATATAATTTTTTTTCTTTTTTTTTTTTTTTTTTTTGAGATGGAGTCTCACTTTGTCACCCAGGCTGGAGTGCTAGAGTGCAGTGGCACAATCTCAGGTCACTGCAACTTCCGCCTCCTGGGTTCAAGCCATCCTCCTGTGTCAGCTTCCTAAGTAGCTGGGACTACAGGCACATGCCACCACATCTGGCTAATTTTTTGTACTTTTGGTAGAGACAGGGTTTCACCATGTTAGCCAGTATGGTCTCGATCTCCTGACCTCGTGATCTGCCTGCACAGGCCTCCCAGAGTTCTGAGATTACAGGCGTGAGCCACCATGCCCAACTGATATAATTTCTTTAAAACAAAAACTTTTAATATCTTTACAAACTATATCTATTCCTGTTTGTGTATGCATATCCTTTCCACCTGAAATATGCTTGTATAATTCTTTTAAGAAGTAGTTAAGAGAAAATATTAATAGGGACTGATCCATAACAATCTCTCAAACTTCGGTTGTATGCGCTTCCCTACTCCTTGCTAATAAAATATTTCTAGAATGTACTAAGCAGTACAACAAAGATTGAGAGACAAGCAGTTTCTACTTTTATTGAAGTCATTGTCAAACCTAAAGGAATATAAGGATAAAAGTAAGAAAAATTATTTTCTACCAACCATAAGAAATGAATATTTATATTTACATATATTCACATGTCTATATATGTGTGTATACATATATATATATATATATATATATATATATATATATATAATCTGTGGCAGAAACTTATATTTAAAAAGTACATATAGTTTTAACAAAATTACTTTAGCCCTTCTTTAATACTTTGAGTTCCTTAAACCTGCTTTGCTGTTACTCTCCTTAACCTTTATCTGTGCTGGTCCTTTAGCTCGACATTTTATTTCCATGTGCAGGTGGCTGGATACCTTCTTTCCATCCTTCCTACCTCAGTTTTTCATCTCCTTCAGGAAGAATTTTGAGGTTCTATAAGATTGAGCTGGATATATTTTTAGATGATCCAATCATATCCTGCCCTTTTAAATCTTAGCATTTATGAAACTCTGTTTAAGTCAACTGGTTACTTATTTACCACGTGTGTCTGCAGTCACTAAATTGGCTACAACACAGGTGGGAACTATGTTGGTCAAATTCATCTGGACATCCATGTTGTACTGCCCATGAGCTAACAATAGTTATTACATGATTTAAAATTTTAAAACAAATAAAAATCACATTTAATAATATAAAAATTATATAAAATGTAAACTTCAATATCTGTAACTAAAGTTGTATTCGAATACAGCTATGCTCATTCATTTCTGTGGTTCTGTGGCTGCTTTTGAGCTAGGACAGCAGAGTTAGGCATTCTTTAGAGTAAAAATAATACTAAATAGTCATTTACATAAGAACACATGGTTCATCTGGTGTCTGCAAAACATCTACAAACCTAAAAAGAAGTGATTTAGCCCTGTAATAATGTAGTGAAGCGCACCTGGTTGAGTTGCTGTCCCAGTGTACCATGTAGTTTTCATTTAAGTGTGAGAAGAAAGTAATATAGGTTCTTATTTTCTACCTGCAGAATTAGGTCTATTTTGTCTTAATATAAAAGTGACTACGTGGCATTGGGCTGGAGTGCAGTAAACAAGCCACTAGGTGACTCAAGGAAGCAACAGGATCTAGCTCCATTCATACGCAATTGGCACCACTTTTCCTGCCACCATCATCAATGTATATATGTATGCTCTTCCTTGCCATTGCACTACGAGTGTCTCATAATCTCCTGCTGCCTTCACAGACATGAATAATGTCAGAGTAGAAGACATGATTATAAACAGCATGCCTTTTTGGGATGAGGATGGTCTAGCAGTCAAGGCTTTGCTCATTGGAATGGTTCATAGAAAACTGATTTTCCTCAAATTCCAAAGCATGTCTTAAGAAAGTATTACTTCTGAACCTTTATCACCAAAGGACTCATATATGGTTGCAAATTCATTTACATATATCTTTATCAACGTATCAGAGAGCTACCCTGAAGTTATAATAAAACTTTCTGGTATAATCAGGGACACATTTAAGGGAAATGGTTCACCCTTTTACAGGGTGACCCCTATATAAAGAATTCCTTGCAAATAATTGTATTTAAAGACCAGAAAAGTAACAGACTTTTCAGAAGGACAAAACATACCATCAGACTCTGATTCAACCATTTTTAAATTTCTCAAAAAATAGGATTTAACTTCATCACCCCTGCCCATCTTGTATGAGTATTCCTCTTGCTAAATATGTACATGAAGGCAATACTAAAAATCATTTTATCATCATGGTTTTTATATGTTATATTTCAAAAAAGGAAATGTCTAAAATTCTATTTTATTTTTAAGAAAGACTGCAGAATTTTAATGTGAATTTACAGCAAAATAATTTTAAATGATATCCCTACTCTATGATTATTCTGAAATATTCATATTGAAATACATTAATCAAACAGAATAGTTTAATATATTGATATTTTGTTATTCATTCTCCTGTGCTTATTTAATTTCACGTTAATAATGAGAATATTAGAATGATTCAATTGATACCTTATTCATCAAATAATATAATTTATCATACAGGAAATGCAAATCAAAATCACAATAAAGTATTATCTTACCCCAGTTAGGGTGGCTACTATCAAAACACAAAACATAGCAAATGATGGAAAGGATGCAAAAACACAAAGAGCTCGCACACCGTTGGCAGGAGTGTAAACTAGTGTAGTCACTGTGGAGAAAAATATGGAGGTTCCTCAGAAAAATACAAGTAGAACTAACATATGATTCAGCAATCCCACTACTGGGCATTTACCAAAAGGAAAAAGTCAGTATATCAAAGAGATTGTCTGTACCCCATCTTTATTGCAGCACTGTCTACAACATACAAGATATGAAATCAGCCTAGGTGTCCAACAACACATGAATGAGGAAAGGAAATGTGGTATATATAAACAATAAAATATTATTTAGCCATAAAAAAAATGAAATTTTGTTATTTGTGTCAATATGGAAAGAACTGGAGGACATTATATTACGTGTAATAAGCCAGAAATAGAAAGTTACATATCTCATGTTCTCATTCATATGTGGATGCTAAAAAAAAAAAAGTTGGATCTCATAAAAGTAAAAACATAGAATGAATAATACTAGAGGCTGGAAAGGACTTAGGGAAAGGGAAGGTGGGAAGAGAGTTGGTAAAAAATACAAAATTACAGCTAGAAAAGAGAAATAAGTTTTAGTATTCTATAGCACTGTAGGATGAGTATAATTAGCAGTGTTTTCTTACATAGTTTCAACTAACTAGAAGGAGGATATTAAAAAAATCCCAATACAAAGAGGTAATAAATGCATGGGTTGATGAATATGCTAATTACCCTGATCTGATAGCTATATATTATATGCACCAAAACATAACTGTGTATTCAATAAATATGTAAAATTAGTACATGTCAATTAAAAATAAAATTATAAAAGTTTGTGTAAAAGGAAAAAATATGATTAGCCTTATTTGATTGTAGAATAAAAAAATAGTACAGTTCATGTGAATATAAAGTGATGACAACCCCAGTGATATCATCACATATAAAATTTCAAATTGTTTTATTTGTGTTCAGAGCTTTGAATAATCTGTAGACTTAAAATAATTGGCTTCTTTTCAGTTTTTTCCTTTTTTTTTTTTTTATACTTTACTCAACCTATGCTTTTTCTGTATCAACAAGTTATTCTTATTCTTTTGCTCTCCTCGGCATCCTTTAAAGTGAGAAGTAACAAATTATTGTCACAAATAATAAAATACTCAGATTCTGTTCAAAGGATTAAATCTTAAAAATATGTTAGACATGGGCTAGGCTCGGTATCTCACACCTGTAATCCCAGCACTTTGGTCAAGAGATCAAGACCATCCTGACCAATATGGTGAAACCCTGCCTCCACTAAAAATACAAAAATTACCTGGGCGTGGTGGTGGACACCTGTAGTCCCAGCTCCTCAGAAGGCTGAGGTAGGAGAATCGCTTGAACCTGGGAAGTGGCTATTGCAATGAGCCAAGATAGCACCACTGCACTCCAGCACCTGGTGACAGAGTAGACTCCATCATAAATCAAATGTATTCATTATTTTCTATGACTTAAAAAATAATGAATACAGTTGATTTATGTTTTTCTGTGAAATCTCATATTTGTTTCTCAGTGGAAGGGCCCAGTGAACAGTTTGTTGGATGTATTTTTATGAAAAGAAGGAGACAGAAAGAAAGAGGGAGAGAAAGGAGAGGAGAGGGGAGGGAGAGGGAAGGGAGAGGAGAGGGAAAGAGAGGGGAGGAGAGGGGAGGGGAGGAAAGGGGAGGGGAGGGGAGGGGAGAGGAGACGAGAGGAGAGGGTGTGGTGAGGGAAGGGGAGGGGCAGAACAGTGCAAAGGGGAAATGTGTTGTTGGATCCTCCACACAGTGTCCCCACTGAGGCATTGCCTAGTGGAGCTGTGAGAACAGGGCCACCATCCGCTGGACCCCAGAATCGTAGATCCACCAACAGCTTGCACTGTGAGGCTAGAAAAGCCTCAGGCACTCAGTGCCGGACCATCAAAGTGGTCATGGGGGGATGTGCCCTGCAGAGCCACAGGGGAGGAGCTTCTCAAGGCCTTGGGAGACTACCTCTTGCATCAGTGTGCCCTGGATGTGAGACATAGAGTTGGACATTATTTTGGAGCTTTACAATATAATGACTTCTCAGCTGGGTTTTGGGCTTACATGAGCCTGTAGCTCCTTTCTTTTGGCCAGTTTCTCCTTTTCATATTGGGAGCATTTACCCAATGCCTGTACCCTCATTGCATCTTGGAAGTAACTAATTTGCCTTTTATTTTACAGGCTGATAGGTGGAAGGGACTTATCTTGTCTTAGATGAGACTTTAGATTTGGACTTTTGAGTAATGCTGGAAAAAGTTAAGACTTTAGCGCACTGTTGGGATGGCTTGATTGTGTTTTGAAATGTGAGAACATGAGATTTGGGAGAGGCCAGAGTTGGAATAATATGGTTTGGCTCTGTGTCCCCACCAAAATCTCATCTCCAATTGTGATTTTTAGTGTTGGGGAAAAGGCCTGGTGAGAGGTGATTGGATCATGAGGGCTGTTTTATGATAATAAGTGAGTTCTCATGAGGTCTGATGATTTGAAAGTGTGTGGCTCATCTCCCCTTGCTCTGTCTCTCTCTCCTGCCACCATGTGAAGAAGGTGCTTGCTTCCCTTTTGCCTTTTGCCATGATTCTAAGTTTCTTCTGTCCTCCCAGTCATGCTTCCTTTCAAGGCTGTGGAACAATGAGTGAATTAATCTTCTTTTCTTCATAAATTACCCAGTCTCACATAGTTCTTTTATAGCACAGTGAAAACAGACTGATATACCCATAAAGATAGTTTCTTAAAATTTAAGTTTATTGTTTTCACATTTATTCCTGTGGTACTATTTAACATTTGATCAAATATGTATTTTTTTTTCAAAATAAAAGAAGCACTGAAGGTTTGTTAAAGAATTACCATAGCAAGCAATCCAGTACCGTGTTATATTGTATTCATAATTTCCATTCAGAAAGTTTGGTTTTATAGCAAGTTACTTTCAATAACTTTATTAATATTCTTGCACAGGGAATGTACTTCTAACTTGCCATTCCACAGATTATTTTATAAAATGAATTCCCTTTCAAAACTAGAGCAATCAAACCTAAAGTAAACTAGAGATATATTTGCTAAAATCAGTACAGTATAAAAGCTTGTTTTCTGTTAAGACAATAACATAATGGTATATAAACAATATAATCACTATTTCAAAAAAAGTCCCAAATACCAAATAAATTTTAAACACTTTTCTATCTATGAGGGGTGAGCACCATGGTTGTGAGAGTGACTATTGAGTTTGTGTGTGTTTACATTCTCAAACATGAAAATGCATCGTAAATACTTTTGGAACCAACTGCATATATGTGCTCTTCTCTGTGTGGAGAAAGCAAGACATACAACAAAAAAATGAAGGATGAATCTTTTGCAGAAATTAATCATTTCCTACTCTTGACCGAGGTAGAGGAATGAGGCCCAATTTCCTATTACATCACTGTCATGTTGCTCTTCAGAGAAACATAACAAGCAACTGATACCTGCTCCAAGTCGGGTTTTCAGGGGCTCCATGATTTAAGATCATACTCTAGCAGATGGCTGTGCACATAATCAGTGAAGAGAGTCCCTAATCAGTGAATAGTGCAGAAAAACATAGTAGTTAGCTTTTGCCTTCTGCAACTTGTTAAATGAAATTGTTCATTAATTTTTTTTTCAGCAATCATGACAACCATTACAAAGGCATTTTTAAAATTATATTTTAATTTTTAATTGGCTAATTTATATGTCTGTGGAGTACAATATGTGAATAAATTGTGGAATAATCAAATTGGCTAATTAACATGAATAACACCTCACATACTTATCATTTCTTTGTGGTGAGAACATTTAAAATCCACTCTTAACAATTTTGAAATATATGCTACTATCAGTCATTCATTATTATTAAATATATTCACTTTGCTGTGCAGATCACCAAAAATCTTTCCTCCTATCGAACTGAAACTTCATACCCTCAACTGACATTTTTCCTTTTCACATCCACCCCCAAAAGGCAATTTTTACATGTTCATATTAATGTTATCCATAAATCATATACATGGGAAAAATTGAAATTGTATACACACACACATATATATATATATTATGTTATATCTGTGCTTACCTTTTCTATTTGTTCATTAGCCCTTGAAGAATTTAAAGTAATGCTAATCATAACAACATTTACAGCATTTTTGCTGAGTACTTAATTTATACTTCAAATATACATTGTCTCTGGTAATCTTCACAAAAAGCTTCTAAGGACATAGATATTATTATTTCTTGTTTACAGATAAAGCATCAAATATAGAGAAACTGACTCAGTTTTTCAGGGCAGGATAAGTTACAAGTAAATTCTAAGTGATAATCAGGATTCAGGGTTGGTCTTCAAACAGTCTGATTCTCTACACTTGATTGAGAAAGTAAGTGTCTCTTTATCCCTCACTGCCCCAAGTAAATCTCTTCTGAGCCTTGAGTTTCTAATTTCCTGAAGAAAACTGCCATGGCTTTAAGTTGTAAGGTCTCAACCCACTTGTGCAGATAGTTCTAACTGAATTCAGGTAGAGTCAGGAAACTCCCAAATCCACTGATAGTAGAAAAATGTGACAGAAAAATATTCAGCCACTTCTTTGCCATTTAAAGCAATTCTTAGTAAAAGTTATCAAAAAGCATGCTTCTCCTCCTTCATTCCTGCTCCTTCTCCTAGAACGTTACATCAAAGAGTTGAAGACAATGGCGATGTTCTGAAGTGTCCTCAGTTTCTCACTGGTACCATCAGCCTCTTTCAGTATGTCTCATCTTACCAGCTCTCGAGTGTCAGCTTCTGACTTTACAGGGTTCCCACTGAATCATCCATGGCTGGTTTAATGTCAATACTCACTCTTGACCTTGTGAATGCACTTTGCACTTGACTGACTCATCACCTCCAACTGACAAGTTGCAATTAAAGACACTGTTGATCCATTGAGATTCAAGAATGTTCTGCACAACAGCTTCTGCTTGTAGGGCTCCTTGGTGAATCCAAAGCCTCTGGTAGGGCACACTGGCCCTCAGATCTCAGCTTTCTTTGCCAAGGCCATAAGAAATATCTTGGCTCAGGCCGTGTGTGGTGGCTCATGCCTGTAATCGCAGCACTTTGGGAGGCCAAGGCGGGCTGATCACGAGGTCAAGAGATCAAGACCATCCTGGCCAACAAGGTAAAACCCTGCCTCTACTAAAAATACAAAAAATAGCGGGGTGTGGTGGCACGCACCTGTGGTCCCAGCTACTCGGGAGGCTGAGGCAGGAGAATTGCTTGCACCCAGGAGGTGGAGGTTACAGTGAGCCGCGATCACGACCCTGCACTCCAGTCTGGTGCCTGGTGATGGAGCGAGACTCTGTCTCAAAAAAAAAAAGGAAATATCTTGACTCACGTCATTTCTCATAGCAACCTAAAGAACAGACTTCCTCAGACTCACTCTCTCTCTCTCTGCTTAAGCTACCTTGATGCCATTTCTACTCAATGTCAGCTTTACATCAGAAGCTGTAATGTAGAGAGTATCAGCAGGATGGCCAACTCTCTTTGAGTGCCTAGGACTGAGGGGTTTCTGGGACACAGAACTTACAGAGCTAAAACCAGGAACACCTTAGTCAAACCTGGATAGTTGGTTATGCTGTACACAAGATAATATCTAAAAAGCCTCACCAGCCTGGAGTGCCAAAGAGAAGAGAAGCGTTATGGCATGCAGAAGTTGTCAAGGAGAGTGGGAAAGTACAGATGCTGATGGGGGAAAGTTAAAAAAAAAAGTTGTAGAACCATTAGGGATGAGAAGACAGAAAGGTCTGTGGCCTGTACCAAACTATTCTTGTTCAGAAAGTGTGTTCTCATTACCATTCCAACAAGTGTAAAATGGATTTTAAAAACACATAGTGGGTACCTTTAATGACAGTACACAAATGTAGGATTAGTATAGCAGAGGAAACTCCAGCAAAATGTACAGTGCATTTCTGTGCTGAAAACTTCTTTTTGCCTTAAGTATTGTACAAAATATTTTAATATTGAGATATTTTTGACCATTTTATAGCATTAATACATATAGGTATTATCCATAGTAGTAATATGTTGTCTTCTTAGAAGCTATTCATTTTATAATATGAACTGATTTTATTTTCAAAATTACTTTTGAAGGTTTTACTCTTTGCTAATTGTTAATATTTTATCTTGTTTGTTCTTATTAAAAATAATTCAGAAAAAGTGAATTTATGCCATCATTTCTGGATTATTAGATGATTAAATCCTCCTTTATTTTGATTTTCAATATATTTTTATCTTTGTGAAATATATGTAAAACTTATAGTTCGTTTTTAACCTTTCAGTCTTAATTCTACCCTTACAATACAACTGATTACATGTTGAAATAAAAGCATGTGTAATTAAATTATTATATTTACCTAAAAATAGGATGATTTTGCTTATGCAGGCTGTTTCATATAGACACATTATTTTCATTAGAATGGTAAGTGAATTTACTACAGAATCACTTTCAAGTAAAATTATTTAAGTAAAATTATATTTACAAATGCCTAAAAATGTTATTAATTAGACTTCGTAAAAATAGACTAAAAGAAATAGTAAGTATCGTATCATGTCACTAAATCTATGAGCTGATTTCACTGTACGATAATCAGTGATGAGTCCAAAGGAATGTCTTGTCTGAAACAAGTATCACCTAGCCCCAGATCCTATATCTCTTGATAGCTACATGTCTCATTACAACTTAAGACAAATTTTCTACCATCATTGGTAATAAAGTTTTATCTTTTCTCCTCATCCAAACTGATTACTCTTTGTCCAAAGGGCAGACTCCTTATTTAATAAAACAAAAATAGACTTTAGCCCCATCTCCCATTATTCTCCTAGCTGGACGTGGATGAAAGAAAAGAAATCTCTTGTCAAAAGAGATGTTTGGTGCGTACTGACGTTTTCTCACTCCAGTAAGGATAATGCCCACACTGTACTGGAAGGAATGATAAAACTGGGTTTGTGTCCTTAAATTAGAGGGAGAAAAGTAATTCCACTGTAGGTTTCTGTAGACACAGTATTGTAGCATGGACTCGGTGCAAGTTCTATTTCCTCAAGTTGCCACTAAGAGAAGATTGTCATAGACTCTCTCCTTTGTGGAGTTGAGTCTAGTCACAGCTCTATTCAAAAGAAACCAAACACCCAAGTTCCAGGCTGTCCAAGCAGTAGTACCCCAATAATAATATTTTTCAATTTTATTGACAAAATCTAGTCATCCTTTTATATTTTGGTATTGTCATTTGCCCCTGCATTGTAATCAAGTTGTATTAGTCTGCTTTTAATCGAAGACACAGACGTTTTGACTTATTTAGAGGAGGGTATAGTGGCTAGTGAGGTAAATGCAAGAATGCCCAGGCTTCCAGAGGGGTTTTTCCCAAGATCCCTGTCAATGAACTATTGGATCAAACAACAAAGCACGAGATTGATACTCAGCAAATAACTTGTGTGTACTATATGAGACATGCCTGTATTTGACCTATTAAGAAATTAATCTTTTGTAGATGTAGCTATGCAGTAAAAGAAGGATCAGAACAGGTGGAGTGAGAAGATATAAACTCACTTATTTACTGATTGATAGAGTGGTATGATATACATTTCCTCTTAGTTAGGATATTGGGATAAAATCATTGGTCGGGGGATGCTTACATTTTAAATAACACAAACTAAGACATCATAGCATAATTTTTCTACCAAAACTTGTATTCTACTCTTCACGCATGTGGTCAAGACATACATGCATATTTAATGTGCCAATCTTAGTATGCTGTAAATAAAAAAAAAATGTATGAGTCTTTTGCCACAAAATATTTAATCTTTTGCTAAAGAAATATATAAGAAGAGATAATTCCAAGGCAGCGCAGTGAGACTTGTAATAGAAATCTGAACGAGACATGTGGAAGCAGTAAAGAAAATGTATCAATTTTCCTGAGATAGGAAGAAATCAACAGGGTTAACTTTTCAGGTTGGAGAAGGACTTATCTATGGGGAGATGATAAGGAAGCATGTTTTTACAGGCAAAAAACATGAGGTCATAACAGAATATGCCTTCCTTACAAAAATAGACTTTCAGTTGTGTTTGAAATGTGAATAAGAAGAGATAAGAATGGAAATGTAGATTGAAGACAGGTAATAGAGCACCTTCAATGTCACCCTAGGAATTTTCTATTTTATAAATCATATATTAGTTTGGAGTCTGTATGTATATGAGAAGATCCATCTACCAAGTCTCAAAAAAGGAAACTAAATGAGCTTAAGGCCAAAGAGACTCTATTAAAATTTCCTTTCTCCCTGGAAAATTCATCAGGGAGTATCACATCTTTTTTTTTTTTTTTTTTTTTTTTTTTTTTTTAAAAAAAAAAGCACTTGTAGGCTGGGTGTGGTGGCTCACGCTAGTACTCCTAGCACTTTGGGAGGCTGAGGCAGGCAGATTGCCTGAGATCAGGAGTTTGCCACCCGCCTGGGCAACGTGGTGTGTGCCTGTAGTCCCAGCTACTTGGGAGGCTGAGGCAGGATAATTGCTTGAACCTGGGATGCGAAGGTTGAGGTGAGCTGAGATCACGCCACTGCACTCCTGCCTGGGCGACAGAGTGAGACTCCATCTCAGAAACAACAGTAACAACAAAACAACAACAACAAAACACACTTGTTGCTGCTTTGTATTTTTAAATCAGAAAATTTGTTGCCTTTGATTTGTTCTTGTTATCTTAAAATTATCTGTTTCATGAGAAAATTTTCAGGACTTTATTTCTGCACTTACAAATGATTCATAACAAGACCAAAATTCATGTAAGAATATTTTATTGTAAACTTAATCCAAGATATATTCTGTGATGAGTAAAAGGACACTCAGTTTGCAGTGGTTTTACATGCATAATGCTCCAATTTTAATAAGGCTCTGTTTTCAACTAAAAGACAAGTTGGAGACATATCATTGTCCTTGTTCTTAAAAATATGAAAGATTATTTAAAACTTATAGAGGTGATTATAAAAATGTTATAAATTTCCTTAATAAATCAGCACACCTTAAATTTGAGGAGATTATCTTTAATCTATGGTATCTGAAACCAGGCTATAAGGCATTCTGGCTTGAATTCTACCATGGTCCAAATCCCATTCATATTTTATGTGCATCTAATGACTAAAAAGCAAGATGAGCAAGATGTTTATTCAAATAAAAGTCTCAGACTGAAAAAGAGTAGATTCTTATACACTTATGTTAAATGGAAAGTTAATGTCTTAATGGCTTGGGGTTCAGTTTTGGTAGTGCTACAGTCTTTAAATGTTGCCATGAAGAAAATCCAAAATCCAGAAAGATTCAAAAGATCTATATGAAGCAACCTTCATGCCAGATATAGTATGCACAAAAGTAAAATAAATAAATTATTTAAAAAAAACAAATTGTGAAACAAAATTTTCATATAAAATAACAAATATGAAGTGTTGAATACCTAAAGAGGTTTGGGGTCAGTGTACACATCTGTTATGATAGAATACATTCTTTTATCTGTTGGGGGTAAAAAAAATATTTAATAATTTGTTAATGATTTGCTAAGAGAATTTCAAATAGAACAAGTCTCAATGTAAGTGATTACTTTGATATGGGGTTGAATGTTCTTTTATAAAATTTTAATTAACTTACCGATTCACAAAATACATTATATATGTGAACTATAAATTTATTTTTAAAATTTTTATAGGTGTAACGGTTACAAGTGCAGTTTTATTACATAGACATATTATACAGTAGTGAAGTCTGGGCCTTTAATGTAACAATCATCTGAATAGTGTATATTTTACCCATTAGGCAATTTATCATTCCTCATGCTCCCTCACCCTCCCATCTTTGTGAGTTCCCAGCGTCTCTATACCCCTGTGTGCACATTATTTAGCTCCCCCTTACCAGGGTGAACATGTGGCATTTGACATTCTGTTTATGAGTTATGTTGCTTAAGAAAATGCCCTTCCTTTCTATCCATGCTGCTGCAAAAGACATGATTTCTTAATTTTTCTGGCTGAATAGTATTCTGTGAGAGAATGTGTGTGTGTGTGTGTGTGTGTGTGTGTGTGTGTGTGTGTGTGTGTTCTCAAGCTTTCTTCTTTTTGTTTAGAATAGCTTTTGCCTTTTAGGCTCTGTTTCGGTTCCATAAGAATTTCAGGACTTTCAATTCCGTGAAAATCAATAATGGTATTTTGATAGGAATGACATTGAATCTATCGATTGCTTTGAGGTTTCTTCCAATCCATGAGCATGAGGTGTTTTTTGATTTGCTTTTGTCACCTATAATGTCTTTCATCAGTGTTTGTACTTTTTCTTGTTGAGATCTCTTACCTCCTTCGTTAAATGTATTCATAGAATGTTTTTCATAGGTATTACGAATGGCACTGAGTTCTTTATTTGGTTTCCAACTGGTTTGTTATTGGTATATAGAAATGCTGCTAAGTTTTGTATGTTGATTTTCTACCCTGAAACTTTATTGATGTCATTTATCAAACCTGGGAGTCTTCTGGCAGACTCTTTAGGGTTTTTTAGGTCTAAGATCTACTATCAGCAAACAGCTAATTTGACTTACTGGTTTCCAGTTTGGATACTTTTTATTCCTTTCTTTTGCCTGATTGACCTGGTGAGGACTTGCATTATTATGCTGGCTAGTAGTGGCGAAAGTGGGAATCCTTGTCTTGCTCCAGTATCTTAGGGGGAATGCTTTCAACTTTTCCCCATTCAGTATGGCATTGGCTATAGGTTTACCATATATGACTTGTATAGTTTTGAGATATCTTCCTTCCTCAACAAGCTTAGTTGTTGAGGGTTTTTTTTTTTTTTTAATCATGAAGGGATGCTGAATTTTATCAGATGCTTTTCATCAAATGTTTATGTAGTGAGTCACATTTATTGATTTGCATGTGTGGAGCCATCTTTCCATAACTGAAATAAAACCCACTTGATTGTGATGCATTTTTTAAGTGTGCTATTGAATTTGGTTTGACAGTATTTTGTTGAAGATTTTTGTATCTATAGTCATTAGGGATATTGGTTTGTAGTTTTCTTTTTTTGTTGTTGTTGTGTACTTGTCTAGCAACAGTATCAGGGTGACACTAGCTTCATATAATGAGTTAGGAGGAATTCCCTCCTACTCAGCTTTTTGGTACAGTTTCAGTAGGATCAGTCCAAATTCTCTTCGTATGTCTGGAGGCATTCAGCTGTGAATCTGACTGGGCCTGGGTTTTCAGGGAGATTTTCAAATTATTGATTCTATTTCACCACTCTTTATTGGTCTGGTTAAGATTTCTGTTTCTTCCTGGTTCAAAATTGGAAAGTTGTATGTTTTCAGGAAATTATTCATTTCCTTTGATTTTCTAGGTTAAGAATGTATAGTCATGTATAGTGGTTTCATTTAGAGAGGTGTGATGATATGTTGTTAATTTTTGAACTTTCTATCTTTTTGATGTAGGCATTTAACACAATGAAAATACCCTTTTAGCAGTGCTTTTGCTGTACTCCAGAAGTCTTGGTATGTTGTGTTTCCATTTTCATTTTTTCAAGAAATATGCATGTATTCAAAGATCACTCAGTGACAGATTGTTTAATTTCCCCATGTATAGTTTTCAGAGTTCCTCGTGGAATTGATTTATAGTTTTATTCCACTGAGATTCAAAAAGATATTTGCTATAATTTTAATTTTTACAAAGTCATTGAGATTTGTTTGGTGGCCTAAAATATGGTCTCTCTTGGAGAATGTTTTATGCACTGATGAGGAGAATGTATATTCTGTGATTGTTGGGTAGCATGTTCTGTAGATATCTGCTAGGTTCATTGGCATGGAGTCCAGTTTAAGTTCAGTGTCTCTTTGTTTGTTTTATTTCAGTGATCTATCTAGTGCTGTTAGTGGTATTACCTCATTAGTATTGTATTGATGTCTGTCTCTTTTCTTATGTCTAGTAGTATTTGTTTTATGGGTGCTCTGGTAATGGGTGTATATATATTTAGAATTGTTAGACTTTTTGTTGAATTAAACCCTATACCATTATTTGATGACCTTCTTTGTCTTTTTTTTTTTTTTAACTGTTTTTGATATAAAGCCTGTTGTATCTGACGTAAGTAGAGTTATTCCCGTTCTCTTTTGGTTTCCATTGGCATGGGAATCTTTTTCCACTCCTTTACCTTGAGTCTGAAAATGTCTTTATCAGCTAAGTATGTTTCTTCAAAGCAGCATTTGGTTGAACCCTGTTTTTGTTATTTGGGTTTGTTGTTGTTTTCCTTCCACCAATCTCTATCTTTTAAGTGAATACTTGGTACATTTATGTTCAAGATTAATATTGATATGTGAGTTTGTTCCTGTCATAGTGTTAATTGTTACCTAGTTGCTTGACAGTCTCAATTGTATATTTGTTTTAAAAAACCTGTGAATTATACACTTCTGTGTGTTTTTCTGATGGCAAGTCACACCCTTTTGTCTCCATGTTTGAACTCCTTTGAGGATTTTTTGTAGGACCAGTCTATTAGCAATGAATTTCTATAGCATTTGTTTGTCTGAAAAAGACTATTTCTCCTTCATTTATTAAGCCTTGTTTAGCAGTATACAAAATGTATGACTGATAGCTGATAGGTTTTTTTTTTTTTTTAGATGACTGAACATAGGGCTAAAGTCTCTTCTGGTTCATAGGGTTGTATGTTTCCAGGAATTTATCCATTTTCTCTAGGTTTTTAAATTTATGAGTATGCGGCTGTTCTAGCAGTTTTCCATGATCCTCTGTATTCTGTGGTATCAATGGAGAAGTCCACTGTTCATCTGATGAGATGCTTTTAGAGAGGATTAGACACTTTTCTCTTGCTGCCTTTACTATTTTCTTCCTGCATGTTGACTTTAGATTATCTGATAACTATATGTCTTGGTGAAATCCATCTTGTAATTTACCTTCCTGGAGTTCTCTGAGCCTCTTGTATCCAGATATTTAAATCTTTAGCAAGACTAGGTTAGTTTTCCTCAATCATTCCCTCAAATAGATTGTCCAACCTTTTCACTCTTCTTCTCCCTCAGGAATACCTATGACTCATAAGAATCCTGTATTTCTTGAATGCAGTGTTTGTATTTTAATATTCTTAAGGTTGGACATTTTACATAATCCCATATTTCTTCAGTGCAGTGTTTATATGTTAATATTCTTCTTTATTTTTGTCTGACTGGTTTAATTCAAAAGACCTATCTTCAAGCTCTAAAATTCTTTCTTCTTCTTGATCTACTCTACCATTCAGGCTTTCAACTGTATTTTGCAATTTCTTCAGTATTTTTTTCTTCTAAAAGTTACGTTTATTTTTTTAGAAAAGCTGTTCTTTCAGTGGATTTTTTCAGACCCTGAGTCAGGTTTTCTGATTTCTTTGTGCTAGTTTTAACTTTCTCTTGGATCTCGCTGAGTTTCTTTAAAATCAATATTTTGAATTCTTTATTTGGTATTTCAAAAATTTGATTTTGGATAGGATCCATTGCTGGAAAGTTAGTGTAATCCTTTGAGGGGTTGCAACACTCTTTGTTTGTTTTCATGGTTCCAGAATTGTTTCTCCGTTGTTTTTCTCATCTGGAAAGACTGTCTCTTATTTTTGAATTTATTTTTTTAATGAGTCACATCCTTGGGGATATGATTATAATGTATGTTGTGTAGGGTTCTTTGGCTTTGGTTCTGTGTGCTCTCAATGGCAAAGACTCAGTATAAGTTCCCTGTACAGATAACCTTGTGTGATGGCTTTCTCAAATCCTGGTTGAAGTAGTGATGTACTGGGAGTGTGAGCAGACTTGCTGCCACCTATGGGGCTGTGATGGCAGAGGTCTCCGCAAGTTTATTTTGTTCCTCAGGGCTGAGCACTCTTGTCAGCAGATTTTCTATTAGGTCGTGCAGTTCCATCTCTAGACAAATAGTTGTTGTTTACAGGTAAGAGCCAACAGTGGCTGAAATAGATAGGTATATGAATGATCTTTGTTAACCATTAGAAGCTCAGTTTCCTTAGGCAGTGGGGTGGTCTGTGCTATGCCCCATGACCTGATCTTTGTGCTCAGCCCCAAACTGGGGGACAAAGCTGCCTGAAGCTGCAGCAGGCAGGTCCACGCACAGGTATCTCAAAGGCAGATGCAATTACAAGCTCCAGTGAGGAGTCTGCGGGCAGCCATTCAGCACCCAGAATTGTGCCCAGGAATGGAGTAGAGAAACCTCTTACTCCTTCAAGTTCTCTGCTTAGAAAGAAAGGGGTGACTTAGACTCCCAGCCTAGAAATGTATTTGCTTCAAATGCCTGAAGATATCTCTAAGTGTGGAGTAGAAAGAGCACTGCTTCACCAACGTCTCTGCATGGAAGGGGAGGGGCAGCTTAAGCTCCAAACCCAGGGGAGCAAATGTGCCATAGGCCTGGAAAAACCCTGCCCAGGCAAGGAGCGGATAAAGTACTGCTGCAACAAGGTCTTTGCATTGGAAGGGAAAGGCAACTCAAGCTCCTAATCCAGGATGGCAGGTGTACAAAAAGCCAGAAGATGGGCCCAGGCTTGTAGCATGAAAATTCCCACTGCATCAAGTTCTCTTCACTGCAAAGAAGGGGCCTAAACTCCTAATCTAAAAGAATAGGTGCTCCAAGTACCTGAAAATTTGTCAGTGTGTGGATCAGTGACAGTGCTGCTGTACCGAGTTCTCTGCATGGGAAGAGAAGGGTAGTTCAGGGGGACTCTGCTTCTCTCACAGACTGGGCTTCTACTTTTCTCAGCCAGTTGCCCCCACACAGGCTGACTGCCTACCTCATGTCCAAAATCTGAAGTGTCCTTTGCTTTTCTAGTGAATTCCCATATACCTTCTCTGTGCTCTCACAGTATTAGTCTCTATGCATTTTCTTGCTATTTCCAAGTGGATGAGGTACTCTAAAAGCTTCCAATCTACAACATAGAAGAAAAAAAAAACATAAAATGTAAATTTAATCTAGAAATTTTTCTTATGCTATGCCTTATTTAAAATTGTAATTTGTAAGCTGAACCAACTTTATTCAGATGACATTCAAATGTATAACCTTAGCTCTTCTTTTTTGTTTGTTTCTAAAGTAGTTTCCTTTGGATGATATATTATATTAAAAAAATTATTTACCATTTAGCTTCTCTGTAACATTTCAGAAAAAAAAGCATATTTTTTTTTTTTACTTTTCCTCATGGTTTGCTACAGAATTACTACTCTCAGTGCTCTAAACTCAAAGCCATGGTTTTATCTTTTTTAATTTATTCTTTATTCCCAGGCTAACTAATCCTATTACTTTTTAAATCTATGTCCAATAGAAGAATCTTTTGACACCTAGGTAAAAGAGAAGCTGGCTTAAAGTACTTCTTTTACTTTCTATTTTATTGTAATTTTAGCTTTCAGCACAATATTCCTAGAATAAATATTATTATATTAATAAAGTAATAAATTATAAAGTATTAAATTAATAGTTTATTTTGTAATAAAGTATTAAATTACTTTGATACCTTTTTGGAAGAAATATGTTCACACAAAATGTGGAGTTTTTCAAAATAAACCAAAGACAAGTTGCTTATTTTCTACAGTCAGATTAATCCAAATAATAAAATATATAATGAAACACAACTGTAATAATAGATTAGACATTATGGTACCTCTAATAATACTAGAAGATTAGATCATTCTAATTCTGTGCAGAAATTCTAAAGCAGAAATATTAAGAACCAGGATTTTCAGTCCAAGTCCCTGAATGTGCTAGTGAGCCTGTAGGCACACTAATGGCTCAAACAGAGAGAAAGGAGGAGGTATTAAATGATTCTGGGGCCGTACATGGTGGCTCATGCCTGTAATCTTAGAACTTTGGGAAGCTGAGGTAGGCAGATAAGGAGGTCAGGAGTTCAAGGCCAGTCTGGCCCACCTGGTGAAATCCCATCTATACTGAAAAATACAAAAATTAGCCTGGCATGCTGGCACGGGCTTGTAATCCCAGTAACTCCAGAGGCTGAGGCAAGAGAATTATTTGAACTGGGACCTGGGAGGCAGAGGTTACAGTGAGCCAGCGTCATTCCACTGCCTTCCAACCTGGGCTATAGAGCTAGACTTTGTCTCCAAAAAAAGAAAAAAAGATTATGTGATTAGAAAACTACAAGGTCAAAAGTGACAGCAACATAAGAATTGACAGAAAGAAAGGAAAAATGCAAAGAAGAGAAAGTATTTCAAATAATATTGGACTAATGGAATGACTATGGGAAATCCTTCTCCAGAAATTAACAGTAGTTACATCAGCGCAAATATTGTCTTACTGAAAAGTTGGTAAAATTACTCCAGACCAAGATTACACAACCCACTGATCCTTGCCAATAATTACAAAGTAGTTTTACTTGCTTTTCATCATCTAGTTATGAGTTTATACTCATAAAACCTAGCCTAAAAGTGTGTTACTCTAACTATTGTTCTATTTGGAGAATGATTGCAGTTGGGTAGCCTGCAGAGTGCTTGTAGAGGTAGGAAATTTATATTCCCCAAGTGTTGCTTTGAGGAAGACAGCTCCAGGCAAGAAAGCTCTTAGCAGCCAGAAATCTACTGTGTACTCTTCAATACCAGACAGAGACCTTAGCAGAATTAATCAGCCACAGCAAATTGAAATGATTGCGTTTTCCAACCTCTTATAATCAGTAAAATTGCATGTGTATTTATGACTATGCCAAAGGGCACTGG
Organism: Sapajus apella; assembly: GCF_009761245.1. Taxonomy (NCBI): domain Eukaryota; kingdom Metazoa; phylum Chordata; class Mammalia; order Primates; family Cebidae; genus Sapajus; species Sapajus apella. The sequence goes on along the minus strand of NW_022436981.1, from coordinate 18,918,695 downwards.
AGAGCCTACAGTAGGATTGTGAGAATCAGGGTGATTAGTGATGGGTGAACTGACAAAGTTGCTTTACCCTTCACAAAAGCACATCAGCCTATATACAGTCTGTACAGAAATTACTAAAAATAGATCTTGTGGTGGAGCTCATTCGAAATGCTCATCCACACGAAACAACATGATGGATACTAGACATCCAGTGATTCCTAAATTCTTTATACATGTTCTCCTATGACTTGTTTTGGTTTAAAAACCACATAAATGTATTACTGTACTACTATATTGTAAGTGTTTAAAAATGATACCTTAGATTATTTATGTTGCTGTCACAGACTATCATAGATGTGTTATTTTTTAATGAACATAAATGTATTGGCTTATGCTTCTGGAGGCTAGGAAGTCCAATATCAAGGGGCTAGCATCTGGCAAGGGTCTTCTTGCTACATTATCTCATTGCAGAAGGGCAAAGAGAAGGCAAAGCAGAGGAGACAAACTTTTACTTTCATAAGGAACTCATTCCTGAGATAATGAACCTTGACAATAGTATTAATTAATCTATTTATGAGGATGGAACTCTTATGGCCTAAACACCACTTCACAGTTCCACCTCTTAATATTGTTACAATGGCAATTAAATTTCAATATGAGTTTCAACCTAAACTCATGTTCAAATTTAATTGCCATTGTTAACAATAGTCAACTTTTGTTTCTCATACTTTTACATTTTTATTTTGGGTAATATTAGCCAAACCATAGCAATACCCCAAATACGAATGGTAAAAGTATGAGAAATAAAAGTTTTGATGTTTTCTTCTTACATCCCAGTGGCACATGTTCTGCATTCCCTAAGGTATGCTCTATCCTTTGGAGGCTACTACTCAAGGACTTCCTAAGGGTTTGTGTGATGCTTGCAATGAAAAAGAATGAGATCAAATGTATAATATATATACCTCCACGTTAGTGAAGAGATTTAGGTTTGGTTTTTCTCTCCACTAAGAGCTGCTTTCAAGTTTTATTCCAGATAAGCAAAACAAAACAAAACAAAAAAATTATAATGCTTGCCAATGGGGAAATTTTATAAGATTTCCAAAACCATATGAACGTTTCCCTTTCTGGATTTTTGTACACAGTGGTACCATTTTTCTGGATTACAGTGGCTAATAAGTTTTAAAATATTATTGGTTAAGTAACTGATTATTTTTCTACATAATGGTACCACTTTTCTGGATTGCAGTGGCTAACATGTTTTAAAATATTATTGCTTTAGTAACTGCTTAATGAGTAAAGTGTAGTTTTGGAAGGTGATGAAAATATTTTGGAACTTGATAGAGGTGAAGGTTATACAATATTGTGAAACACAAAATGCCACTGAATATTACAATTCAAAATGGCTAAATTTTGTTTTGTTTAGCCATTTCACTTTAATAAAAGTTAAAAACAATATTTCCTGAGGAGATGATCCAAGATGGCAGAATAAGAAGAGCTCTGGTGTGCAGTTCCCAATGAGAACACAGAGGGTGAGAGATCACCACATTTCCAAATGAGATTTTACTGCCCACAGACCAGGAGATTCCTGAGCGGAAAAGCACCACGAGTCTCGAGCACAGCTGTTTCAGCTGACACAGTGGGTCTCCGCACTAAAACTCACACAAATCTGGGCGGCCATTTCAACTGGTGCCTGGAATGCCTAGGAGACAGAGTTGCACATTCAACTGAACAATAGTGGAATGAAATAGGGAGCCAGGTGATCTGGCTCATCGGGTGCCACCTCCACAAAGACCACTAATTTGGAACGCTCTGGATTGAGAGCTTCATAGCAAGCATAGCTGGAACCGGGACGGTCCAGCTGTGTGGCAAGAAGGGTGTCCACCATTACAGAGGCAGTCCACCACTACCGAGGCAGTCCGCCATTACTGAGGCAGTCCACTATTACTGAGGCAGTCCACCACTCCCGAGGCAGTCCGCCATTACCAAGGCAGACTGCCACTACTGACGCTATTCTAACTATACCTCCATAAACAAAACCACAAGGAAGTTCACAGAAGTTCACACAGCAGCTGGGCAGAGCCCATGGCAGCTCAGCAACACCTCTGATGGCAGACTGTTACTAGGCTATCTCCTTGCTGGGCAGGGCATCTCTGAAAAAAGGCAGCAGCATGTCAGGAACGTATAAATAAAGCCCCACCTTCCCAGAACAGAGCACCTGGGAAAAAGGTGGTTATGAGTTCTGCTGCAACAGACTTAAATGTGCCTGCTCAGCAGCTCTGAATGAAACAATGGAGCTCACTATCAGCACTTGAACTCCTATAATGGACAGATTGTCCATTATAGGAGCTCCCTGATCACTGAATATCCAAAAAGACATCTCATAAAGGAGAGCTCAGGCTGACATCTGGTGGGTATCATTGAGGCAGCAAGCCTTACTGTTCTGCAACCACTGCAGGTGATATCCAGGCAGGCAGGGTCTGGAGTGGACCTCCAGCAGTCCTACAGCAGAGGGGCCTAACTGTTAGAAAGAAAACTGAAAAACAGAAATAACTTCATCAACAAAAAAGTACACACACTCAGAGACTCCGACCAAAAGTCACTAACTACAAAAACCACAGGTAGATAAATCCACAAAGATGGGAATAAACCAGTGTAAAAAGGATGAAAACACCAACAACCAGAATGCCTCTCCTCCTCCAAGGGAACACAACTCCTCACCAGCAAGGAAACAAGGCTGGATGGAGAAGGAGGCTGATGAATTAACAGAAACAGGCTTCAGAAGGTGGGTAATAACAAACTTCTCTGAGCTAAAAGAACATGTTTTAACCGATACAAAGAAAGTAAGAACCTTGAAAAAAGGTTTGATGAAATGCTAGGGAGAAAAAAACAGCTTAGATAAGAATATAAATGGATTGATGGGGCTGAAAAACATAATGCAAGAACTTCACAAAGCATACACAAGTTTCAATAGCCAAATTGAACAAGCAGAGGAAAGGATATTAGAGGCTGAAGATCAACTCAATGAAATAAAATGAGAAGACAAGATTAGAGAAAAAAGAGTAAAAAGAAATGAACAAAGCCTCCAAGAAATATGGAATTATGTGAAAAGACCTATATTTGACAGGTGTACCTGAATGTGATGGAGAGAACAAATCCAAGCTGGAAAACACTCTTCAAGATACTTTCCAGGAGAACATGCCCAACCTAGTAAGGCAGGCCAATATTCAAGTCCAGGAAATACAGAGAATACCTCAAAGATATTTCTCAAGAAGCACAACCCCAAGGCACATAATCATCAGATTCACCAGGTTTGAAATGAAGGAAAAAATGCTAAGGGCAACCAGAGAGAAAGGTTGGGTTACTGACAAAGGGAAGCCCATCAGACTCACAGTGGATCTCTTGGCAGAAACCCTACAAGCCAGAAGAGAGCGGTAACCAATATTCAACATCCTTAAAAGAACTTTCAACTTAGAATTTCATATCCAGACAAACTAAGCTTCATAAGCAAAGGAGAAATAAAATCCTGTATGAACAAGCAATAGCTGAGAGATTTTGTCACCACCAGGCCTGCCTTACAATAGCTTCTGAAAGAAGCACTAAACATAGAAAGGACAACGAATACCAGCCACTCCAAAAACATACCAAATGGTAAAGACCATCGACACAACGAAGAAACTACATCAACTAATGGGCAAAACAACCAACTAGCATCAAAATGGAAGGATCAAATTCACACATAACAATATTACCCTTAAATGTAAATGAGCTCAATGCCCCAGTCAAAAGACAGAGACTGGCAAATTGGATAAAAAGTCAAAATTCATCCATGTGCTGTATCCGGGAAACCTGTCTCACATGCAAGGACACACATAAACTCAAAATAAAGGGATGGAGGAAGACTTACCAAGCCAATGGAGAGAAAAAAAAAATAGCCAGAGTTGCAATCCTAGTCTCTGATAAAATAGACTTTAAACCAACAAAGATCACAAGAGACAAAGAAGGGCATTACATAATGGTAAAGGATCAATACAACAAGAAAAGCTAACGATCCTAAATATACACGCACCCAATACAGGAGCACCAACATACATAAAGCAAGTTTTAACAACTTACAAGGAGACTTAGACTCCCATACAATAATAGTGAGAGACTTTACCACCCCACTGTCAATATTAGATAGATCAACGAGACAAAAAATTAACAAGGGTATCCAGAACTTGAACTCAGATCTGGTCCAAGCAAACTTAATAGACATTTACAGAACTCTCCACCCCAAATCCACAGAATGTACATCAGCACCACATCACACCTACTCTAAAATTGACCATATAATTGGAAGTAAATCACTCCTCAGCAAATGCAAAAGAACGGAAATAATAACAAAGAGTCTCTCACACCACAGTGCAATCAAGTTAGAACTCAGGATGAAGAAACTAACTCAGAACTGCACAGTTTCATGGAAACTGAACAACTGGCTCTTGAATGTTGACTGGATAAACAATGAAATGAAGGCAGAAATAAAGATGTTCTTTGAAATCTATGAGAATGAAGACACAACTTACCAGAATCTCTGGGACACATTTAAAGCAGTGTCTAGAGGAAAATTTATAGCAATAAATGCCCACATAAGAAGTGAGAAAAGATCTAAAATCAACACTCTATCATCAAAATTGAAAGAGCTGCAGGAGCAAGATCAAAAACTCAAAACCTAGCAGAAGACAAGAAATAACTAAGATCAGAGCATAGCCGAAGGAGAAAGAGACACAAAAATACTTCAAAAAATTAAAAAATCCAGGAGCTGATTTGTTGAAAAGATCAACAAAATAGACCACTAGCCAGATTAATAAAACAGAAAAGAGAGAAGAATCAAATAGATGCAATACAAAATGATAATGGAATGTCACCACAGATTCCACAGAAATACAAACTACCATCAGAGATTGCTACAAGCAGCACTATGCACATAAACCTATTGAAGAAATGGATAGATTCCTGGGTACCTGCAACCTCCCAAGCCTAAACCAGGAAGTAGTCGAAACCCTGAATAGACCAAAAACAAGGGCTGACACTGAGGCAGCAATTAATAGCCTACCAACCAAACAAAGCCCAGGTCCAGATGGGTTCTCAGTCAAATTCTACCAGACATACAAAGAGGAGCTGGTACCACTCCTTCTGAAACTATTCCAAACACTCCAAAAAGAGGGAATCTTTCCCAAATCATTTTATGAGACCAAATCATCCTGATATGAAAACCCAGCAGAAAAGACTTCAGGCCAATATCCATGATGAACATAGATGCAAAATCTTCAATAAAATACTGGCAAACCGATTGCAACTGCATATCAAAAAGCTTCATCCCAGGGATGCAAGGCTGGTTCAACATACACAAGTCTATAAACATAATTAACCACATAATCAGAACCGAAGACAAAAACCACATGATTATCTCAGTAGATGCAGGGAAGGCCTTTGACAAAATTCAACAGCCCTTTATGCTAAAAACTCTCAATAAACTAGATATCGATGAAATGTATCTCAAAATAATAAAAGCTATTTACGACAAACCCATGGCCATTTTCATACTGAATGGGCAAAAACTCGAAGCATTCCCTTTGAAATCTGGCAATAGACAAGGATGCTCTCTCTCACCACTCCTATTGAATCTTGCATTGGAAGTTCTAGCCAGAGCAATCACGCAAGAAAAAGCAATAAAGCATATTCAATTAGGAAAGGAGGAAGTCAAGTTGTCTCTATTTGCAGACGACATGCTTTTATATTTAGAAGACCCTGTCATCTCAGGCCAAAATCTCCTGAAACTGATAAGTAACTTCAGCAAAGTCTCAGGATACAAAATCATTGTGCAGAAATCACAAGCATTCCTATACACCAATAACAGACTTAAAGAGAGCCAAATCAAGAACAAACTTCCATTCACAATTGCTACAAAGAGAATAAAATACTGAGGAATACAACTAACAAAGAATGTAAAGGATCCCTTCAAGGAGAACTGCAAACCACTGCTCAAGGAAGTAAGAGAGGACACACACAGATGGAAAAACATTCCATGCTTATTGTTAGGAAGAATAAATATTGTGAAAATGACCATACTGCACAAAGTAATTTATAGATTCAATGCTATCCCCATCAAGCTATCTATGACCCTCCTCACAGAACTGGAAAAAAAGCACCTTAAACTTCATATGGAACCAAAAGAGAGCCCACATAGCCAAGTAAATCCTAAGCAAAAAGAACAAAGCTGGAGGCATCAGGCTACCAGACTTCAAACTATACTGCAAGGCTACAGTAATCAAAACCGCATGATAGTGGTATCAAAAGAGAGATATAGACCCATGGAACAGGACAGAGACCTCGGATTGTAGATGCCACACATCTACAATCATCTGATCTTTGACAAACCTGACAAAAACAAGCAATGGGGAAAAGATTCCCTGTTTAATAAATGGTGTTGGTAAAACTGGCTAGCCATGTGCAGAAAGCAGAAACTGGACCCCTAACTAAACCTTACACAAAAATTAACTTCAGGTGGATTAAAGACTTAAACATAAGACCTAACCCATAAAAACCCTAGAAGAAAACCTAGGAAAACCATTGAGGACATAGGCAGAGGCAAGGACTTCATGACTAAAACACCAAAAGCATTGGCAACAAAAGCCAAAATAGACAAATGGGATCTAATTAAACTCCAGAGCTTCTGTACAGTAAAAGAAACAATCATTAGAGTGAACAAGCAACCAACAGAATGGGAAAAAAATTTTGTAATCTACCCATCTGACAAAAGGCTAATATCCAGAATCTACAAAGAACTAAAAAGGATTTATAAGAAAAAAAAAGCCCATTCAAAATTGGGTGAAGGATATGAACAGACGCTTTTCAAAAGAAGACATGTATGAGACCAACAAACATATGAAAAAATGCTCATCATCACTGGTCATTAGAGAAACGCAAATCAAAACCACATTGAGATACCATTGCAGGCCAGCTAAAATTGCACTCATTGCAAAATCTGGAGACAGATGCCGGAGAGGATTTGGAGAAATAGGAACAGTTTTACACTGTTGGTGTGAGTGTAAATTAGTTCAACCATTGTGGAAGACAGTGTGGCGATTCCTCAAGGACCTAGAAATAGAAATTCCATTTGACCCAGCAATCCCATTACTGGGTATGTATCCAAAGGAGTTTAAATCCTTCTATTATAAAGACACATGCGCACGTATGTTCACTGTGGCTCTGTTTACAATAGCAAAGACCTGGAACCAACCCAAATGCCCATCGATGATAGACTGGAAAAGGAAAATGTGGCACATATACACCATGGAATACTATGCAGCCATAAAAAATGATGAGCTCGTGTCCTTTGTACGGATATAGATGAATCTGGAAACCATCACTTGCAGGAAACTTGACACAAGAACAGAATAAATCAAACACCGCATGTTCTCACTTACAGGCGGGTGTTGAACAATGAGAACGCATGGACGCAGGGAGGGAAGCATCACACACTGGGAACTAGGGGAGGGACAGTTTGGGGTACGGAGTTGGGGAGGGATTACATGGGGAGAAATGCCAGATATAGGTGACAGGGATGGAGGCAGCAAACCGTGTATATACCTATGCGACAATCCTGCATGTTCTGCACATGTACCCCAGAACCTAAAGTGCAATTATATATATACAGTTTAAAAAGAAAGTAATACATTAAAAATATTTCTTACCAACATAAACCACCTTTTTATTTTTCACATTTTAAGTCTCTGTTCACCTACTAAGCCCATAAATGAGTGTTGTTTTGTATATTGACTTTTATGTACCAACTTTGAAAATCCCAGTTTTTCTCATCATTTTATTAGTAGCATGTATTTTTATTACATATACCTCACAGCAGCCATTGTGGTGCTAAGAAAAATTTTTTCACAATTTTTAGGAAAACTAAATTGAAGTATTTTTAGAAATGTTTCATAGGAAACAGTGAAACAGTTTTCTTTTAAAATTGTGTGAAAATGTTATCAAATATGATGAGCACACTCTGTCTTCTCATTAAGACAATGAAGGGGCATGACACACTGTTTCCCTTCATTCTGCTCATGAGAATTTTAGAGAAGTAAGTAAATATACATAGAATTGTTTTCCTATCTTTCCAGTGTTTTTAAAAGCAAACATCTACTTCAAATAATTTGACAATACTGAGAAGAAAAATCTTTCCAGTATATCTGGAAATGATGTTTAAGATCTCTTAGTGTGCAATTTTTGTCACTATTTTTAGCAATTCACATTATTATTATTTTTTTAAAGACGGGGTTTCACCATGTTGGTCAGGCTGGTCTTGAACTCCCGACCTCAGGTGATCTGCCCGCCTTGGCCTCCAAAGTGCTTGGATTACAGGCGTGAGCCACCACACCCAGCCTAGCAATTCACATTATTAAAGTGATTATACTTTATCTACTTTTTAAATGTATAATAAATGTGTCTGAGATAAAAATTTATCAATCACACTTTATTTCTTCCTAAAAGGGAACTGTTTTTTTATTTGTATACACTCTAAAACTAGCATTACTTTAATCTACGTATATAATGTGTATGCATTTTGGTACACATACACATTTTTAGTTCAATGTTTACTAAATTAAACCTTTAATAATTAATTGAGTTAATAAGAATGCCTGATTGTTTAACTTTTAGTCTACTTCCGGAAATTCTGATACTGATTACATACATACAATGAAACTGTACCATAGTTATCATATTGGCTATGAACATGGGACAGGTGTCTTAGAAAATGTCTAAAATAACCCAACATTGAACAAGTGATAAGATGCCTTGATTGTGCCTCTTGAATATAGCCTAGGGAAATTCGGTATTGGCTAAGAAGCACGAAACAAGCAGCATCTGCTTCTCACTCCAAGTCTTATCCAATTTGGGACTTAAGTCTCTTTTAACTGGAAAATTGAAATTACAGATTAGTGGTATGTTGCCCCAGTGGTTTTTGACTCATTTCCTTATTTCTTTACGAACTGGAATTGATTCAATCATGCTACTAGATGGTTTGCTTAAAACTTGTGTTGTTTCCAAAGCTTACTGAATGGCAAAATATGGTTTTTTTTTTCTAAATGTTAGAAAATAAGATTCTTCGTAATAATTTGAGCAAAGGTTGCCAATTAAGCCACATATTTCCTCAGTATTTTAGTGTCAGTGTGTAAAAACATGAATGTATACCAAATTTTACAAAGAGTCATTTATGCATTTGTGATAGAAATAGAAAATGATATGACAGTATTTTCTATTTTTAGAGTAATGTAACAATCACTAAAGTATGATAGTTATGTTTCATCTACAGAAGAGCAGTACTTTGGTATCATTTCTCCTTTTTAAATTTGGCATTGTACTTTGTTCGTTTAAGTTAAGATTATCAATTTTGTTCTGACACCTTTTTGTAACAATTCCAAATATTCTAACCCTTATGTAATGCTATAGTATTTCTGATAAATTTTTTTTAAAAATCAGGTGACTTCTCCAAAACTTTTGGATATTGAAATCAATGAATTTATAACACTCTTACTTTTCATAAATATCCTGTTATTTCCATGCTGTTTGATCTCATGAGATGAAAAAAATCTCTTTTACTGTAAAATAGCTACAAATACTTTGAAAAGCAGTCAGAACGGCTTTTTATGGACCATTTTGTGAAGACAGCTTTCAAAAATATCAATAGTTAAAAATGCCTTTTAACATTAGAAAAAAAAATTGAAAATTGACAGTAAATATTTACTAGTTTTATAACCAATAAAATTTATATGGAAGTTTGCCATATGTAGACTTTCATTTACATAAAATTGTTGCAATTATATGGTTTGGCCAGATGTGAAATTAAAAGGCATTGTAGATTGGGCCTGAGGCCTTTTGTCTTCTGTCACCTACACATGTCATATTTATGAAATCACCCCATGGTTCTGTAGGCTCTACTAGTAAGGTTCAAGAAAATTATAGACTTATTTCAATAAAATAAGTCAATCTTTAAAATGAACTTTTATAGCAGATATTAGTCTTATGCCATAAAGTTAGGTTTATCACATTTGTTCATTTCATTTCAGCTTGAATCTCACCTCAGCTTCCATCTCATTTCACTAGATGATTCAAATGAGGTCATTTTTAGGTCTAGTCTGTCCTCAGACAAAGAAATAAATCTTAGAAGATAGCACAGTTTGGAAGGAAAGAGACTAAATCCTTTCATTTTTATTCTTCCATATTCACTACTGATTTTTTTTTTATTTTTCAGTTAACCTAATTCCTTTATCATAAGTGATTTTGTGGCTTTCATACTTGCCTCGTAATGTGAGAAGTTTTGACAGAACTGAAAAACAAAATGAATGCACACCATTAAGCTCCCTGTGTGCGTCATGGAGCCATTCCCTTTGAGGTCCTGAAACTCTGAGTAGAGTGTTTCTTTTCTGTTGTTAAAATTGCCTTATTTAGATATGATTGGCATGTAAACAGTTGTACATACTTAATGTTTACAACCCAATAGGCTTGAGAATAGGTATGCACCTGTGAAACCATCACTGCCATCAAAGCCATAATCACATCCATCATTTCCCAAAGTTTTCTACTGCCTCCTTTATTATTGTGTGTATGTGAAGAACATTTAGCATAAATTTTACTCTCTTCATCAGTTTTAACTATAGTGAAACCTTATCATATTATACTTCACGATAGTGAAACTTATAAAACTGCACTATTTAGCAATCCTGCTTTAACCAACTTTATTGACACCATTTTTGCAATAGCAGGTGTGCATTTTGTGTCTCTAGGTCGCTTTTTGGTAATTTTTACAATATTTTAAAGTTTTAGATTGTCATTAAATCCGTTATGGTGATCTATGATTAGTGTTCTTTTATGCTACTATTTTAATTGTTTTGAGTGGGTCATAGCCACACCCATATAAGATGGCAAACAGTCAACAAATGTATGTGTTCTTACTACTCCACCAACTTGCTTTTCTTTCCTCTTCTCAAACCTATTTGGTGAGACATAAAAATATTAAAATTAAGCCAATTCATAATTCTACCTTAATCTCTAAGGTTTTAGGTAAAAGGAAGAGTTGCATGTCTCTCACTTTAAATCAAAAGCTAGAAATTACTAAATCTAGTGAGGAGGGCATGTGGAAAGTCAACATAGGCTGAAATCTGGGCCCCTTGCCAGATAGTAAACCAAGTTTTGAATGCAAAGAAAAAAAATGGAAGAAAATTAAAAATGCTACTCTAGTGAATGTGGAGGTAGTAAGAAATAGAAACAGGCTTATTGCTCCTAGGAAGAACATTTTAGTGATCTGGATAGAAGATCGAACTTGGATAGATCAAACCAGGTATGATATTCTCTTTAGCCAAAAATCTAATCCAGGGCAAGACTCTGATTCTCTTTCTTCAATTCTGTGAAGGCTGAAAGAGGTGAAGAAGCTGCAGAAGGAAAATCTGAAGCCAGCAGAGGTTGCTTCATGATGTTTAATTTTTAAAAAGTCCTTTCCATAACATAAAAGTACAAGGTGGAGGAACAAGTGCTGCTGTAAAAGCTGCAGCAAGTTATCCAGAAGGCCTAGCTAGCACAATTGATGAGCCGAATACCAGATTTGCAATGTAGATAAAATAGCCTTTTTCTTAGAAGAAGATACCATCTACGACATTCATAGTTAGAATTCACTGCCTGGCTTCAAAGCTTCAAAGGACAAGTTGCCTCTTGTTAGGGGCTGATCCAGCTGGTGACTTTTGGTTGAAACCAATGCTAATTTACCGTTCAAAAAATCATAAGGCCCTTAAGAATTATGCTCAATCTAGTTCGCTTGTGCTCTGTGAGTGGAAAAAAGAGTAGGTGACAGCACATCTGTTCACAGGTTGCTTACTGAATATGTTAAGTCCGTTTTTCAGATTTACTGATCAGAAGAAAAAAAAATTAAAAATATTACTGACAATGTGCCTGGTCACCCAAGAGCTCTAATGGAGATTAATGTTCTCATACCTGCTAATGTAACTTCCATTCTGCAACCCGTGGATCAAGGAGTAAATTTGACTTTCAACTCTTATTATTTAAGAAATATATTTCATAAGACTACAGCTGTCATAGTGATTTCTCTGATAAATCTGGACAAAGTAAATCAAAAACATTCTGGAAAAAATTCACCATTCTAGATGTCATTAAGAGCATTCATAATTCATGGAAGGAGGTCAAAATATCAACATTAATAAGAGTTTGGAAGAAGTTGATTCAAAACCTCATGCCTGATTTTGAGAGGTTCAAGGCTTCAACTGAGGATGGAATTAAAGACGTGGCAGAAATAGCAACAGAACTAGAATTAGAAGTGGAGCCTAAAGATGTGATGGTCTTGCTGCCATCTCATGGTAAAACTTTAATGAATGTTTCTTGTGGATGTGCATAGAAAGTGGTTCTTTGAGATGAAACTTATTTCTTTGTGAAGATGCTGTGAATGTTGTTGAAATGACAAAATAAAGGATTTGGATTACATAGGCTTAGTTGATAAAACAGTGGCAGGGTTTGAGAAGATAAACTCTAATTTTGAGAGTTGCATTGTGTGTAAAATGCTGTCAAACAGCTTCTCATCGTATAGAGAAATCTTTTATGCAAGGAAGAGTTAATTGATGCAGCAAACATCATTGTTGTCTTTTTTTGGAGAAATTGCCCCAGCCACCCCAACTTTCAATAAACACATCCCTGAGCAGTCAGCAGTGATCAACATCAACATAAGACTCTGTACTAGCAAAAACACTGTGACCCATCGAAGGCTTAGATTAACATTAGCCCTAGAAATAAAGCATTTTAACATATGTACAATGTTATTTAATGCTATTGCACAATTTAATAGGCTACAATGTAGTATGAACATAATTTTTATATGCATTAGGAAACCATGATTTTCTGTGACTGACTTTATTCCTATATTCACTTAATTGTGGTAGTCTGAAAGCAAGCCCACTGTATCTTTGAAGTATGCACGTATATAATTCAGTATTGTAAGTTGTAGACAATATGCTCTATGGTAGCTCTCTAGAACATATCTTGAGTAATTGAATGCTTTTTTTTTGTCCATCATCTTAATTCCCTCTTCCCCCAGGCACTGTCAATTATCTTTCTACTCCATGTGTCTATAGGTTTGACTATTTTAGATTTTATTTGTAAGTGAGATTAGACAGTATTTGTCTTTCATTGTCTAGCTTATTTCACATGGCATCATGTTCTTCAGGTCTGTCCATGGTGTCACAAATGTAAGCATTTATTTCTGTTTTATGGCTAAATAATACTGCATTGTGCTGAAGGATTGGAAATGGCTCAGATGAATTAGTGAGTGAGTGGTAAGTGAACATGAGAGACGCTATTGTACGATGCTATAAACTTTACAAACACTGTGCATTTAGGCTACAATAAATTTAGAAAAAAATTACATACCATTCCTTAATAATAAATTAACCTTATCACACTGTAATTTATTTTTTTAACTTAAGTGCAGGTTTGTTACATAGTTAAACTTGTGTTATGGGAGTTTGTTGTACAGATTATTTCATCACTCAGTTATTAAACTGAGTACCCATTTGTCATTTTTCCTGATCTTCTTCCTCCTCCCAATCTCCACCCTCCAAAAGGCCCTGATGTGTTTTATTCCCCTCTGTGTCCATGTGTTCTTACCATTTAGCTCCCAGTTTCAAGTGAGAACATTCAGTGTTTGACTTTCTGTTCTTGTGTTAGTTTGCTAAGAATAATGACCTCCAGCTCCATGCATTCCTTGCAAAGGATATAATCTCATTTTTTTCATACCTAAATAGTATTCCATTGTGTATATGTATTACATTTTCTTTATCCAGTCTATTATTGGTGGGCGTTTAGATTGATTCAGTGTCTTCACTGTTGTGAAAAATGCTGTAATGAAAATACACACATGCATGTGTCTTTATAATAGAATGATTTATATTCTTTTGGGAATATACCCAGTAACGGGATTTATGGGTCAAATGTTTCTGTCTTTAGGTCTTTTAGGAATTACCACACTGTCTCCCACAATGGCTGAACTGATTTACACTCCCACCAACAGTGTATAAGTTTACCTATTTCTCCAGAACATTGCCAGCATGTTATTTTTTGACTTTTTAGTACTAGCATTCTGACTCGTGTGAAATGGTATCACATTGTGGTTTTAATTTGCCTTTCTCTAATGATCAGTGATGTTGGGCTTTTTTTCATATGATTCGTAGTACATGTATGCCTTCTTTTGAGAAGTGTCTGCTCATGTCCTTTGCCCACTTTTAATGGGGTTATTGTTTTCTTGTAAATTTAAGTTCCGTATAGATGCTAAATATTAGATCTTTCTAAGCTTTTTAGTTATTTTTAAATTTTTTACTCCTTTGTATTACCACTCAGTTTAAAACACATATATTCTTTAGCTGTACAAAACAAATTTTCCTTCTTTATATCCTTATTAAATAAGCTTTTTAATATTAACCTATTTTAACTTTTTAGCTTTTTAAACATTTTTTTAAAATCTAAGAGTCAAACACTTACATTAGCCTGGGCTTCCACAGTGTCAGGATCATGAATATCACCGACATTCACCTCAAAATTATTTCCTACTGGAAGATCTTTGAGGCAATAACATGCATGAAGCCATCACCTTTTATAACAGTTCCTTTTTCTGTAACACCTCCTGAAGGAGCAGCCTGGGGCTATTTTGTAGTTAACATTTTTTTATATGCAGAAGGAATGCACTCTAAAACAGCATGCAGTTATATAATAGTAAACCAGTACCATAGTTGTTTATTATCATTATTAAGCATTATATACAAAATTATATGGGATATATGACCGGCAGCCTTATGGGTTTGTTTGTACCAGCATCACCACAAACATTTGAATAATGCTTTGCACCACATTCTTACGATGGCTAATACCTCATTAGGTAATAGGAATTTTCAGCTCCATTATAATATTATGAGACAACTGTCATATATGCAGTCCATCATTAATCGACATATCATTATGTGGTACATGACTGTATCTGATAAGAGGTAATATTCAAAATATGTAAGGAACTCTTAGAACTCAATAGCAAAAACCAAATACTCAATTGAAAAGCTGGGAGCTATTTTTAAAGTGCAGTTACCAAGTTATAATTGCTCATAGAACTTAATGATTTTTCTCCTAGTCTTAGAGACACTCGTTCATGCTCTCAAAGTAGGAAGGTTAAGTAATGTTTCTCCTCATCAGATCCCCTAGCACAATCTCCTCAAATAAATCTAAACATTAAAAAATAGAGAATGAGATTATTTCAGGGCCTAGTAGATTCCAATCTAGGCCCTGAAGCTATGAATTGCAAATCATCCTTAATGTCATGTGTAATGGGTAGCTTCAACCTAGACTCAAATCACTGATAACATGTAGGTTTTTTAAAATTTGCACTGACTACTTGTTCAAAAAATATGCATTTTGTACACACAGTGTCATAAAATAGAATTGTTGGCATGCATTCTTAAAATAGAAAAAAATGATAGCACTTTTCAGTTATCTTCTTCAGTAGGATTTATACTAGAATTAGCCATTTCCCATGAACAGAATATGGTTTGTTCATGAGTTAATGAAAAAAAAAGTGGACATGATATCAAATGTTCTTTCTGGACAGATTCTGGACTTTTGGCTGGATATTCAAAGTTACTGTGTGATGACAGGCATGGAAGATAATGTGTCCATTAGACATATGGGAAGTGACAACCAGAGTAGAGCCATCACCCTACTTTTTTCTATGGCATAATGTTCTGTGGTCTCTGCTCTGCTTAATTATGCTAGAATATAGGTTCACTTGGGTACCAAAATAAACTAAAATAAAGATTAGCATTAAAAGTTTTGGACACAAAAACTATTATGCTCTGCTTCTGTAGATCACCTGTTCTCCAAGGTGAACAGAGTATATAAGCTTTTAATGAATATTCAAAATACAGAAAACTAATAATAATTTAACCATTATCTGGATTCCATGACCTAATACTGAAGTATAAAACAAGATAATTCATTTTGATATTTTTATTTTTTTATAATTTGAAAACATAGTCTAATATATAGTGTAAACTCTAGAAACAATACAATAAAGTGATTATCATAAACTTACTGAGATGTGACTGAAATGATTGTTGCATGACTAACCCATCTACCTTGTAGGATGAAAAAGAGTAATTAATTGTCTGAGGCTATAGAGGTCCAGTTTAGTAACTTGCAGGGCTCATTGGGGTGAAAAAAAGGACACTCTTGTTCAAACTGGAAGAAAAATAGTACTGTTAAAATTACTGGCCAGGTGTGGTGGCTCATGTCAGTACTGCCATCAATTTGGGAGACCGAAGTGGGCTGACAACCTGAGGTCAGGAGTTCGAGGTCAGCCTGGACAACATGCAGAACCCTATCTCTATTAAAAATACAAAAATTAGTGGGATCTGGTGGCAGGCACCTGCAATCCCAGCTACTGAGGAGTTTGAGGCAGGAGAATCATTTGAACCTGGGAAGTGGAGGATGCAGTGAGCCAAGATTGTGCCATTTCACTCCAGACTGGGCAACAAGAGCAAAATTCCATCTCAAAAAAATAATTACCAAAATATAAATATTTTTCCCTTTTTCCATGGCCTTTCTCTGGTTTTGTCATGGTATTTTTTAAATGGCTATTATTTTTGTACTAAACAAAGAAAAATTTAAATTTTCAAATATGAACATAGATTAAACTCTTCATTTTCCATTGTTCATGTCATTTCTATACAAATGTAAGGCCATTTAAATTGAAAGTAGCATCACCAAAATTACACAACACATATTTTATCCTGCATTAGTCCATTTTTAACTGCCATAAAGAACTACCTGAGACTGAGTTACTTGTAAAGAAAAGAGTTCTATTTGGCTCACAATTTTGCAGGCTGTACAAGCACAGCACCACCATCTGCTCAGCTTCTTTTAAGTCTTCAGGAAGCTTTTACTCACGGAGTAAGGCGAAGGGAGAACAGACCTATCACACACAGAAAGAGAAAGCAAGAAAAGTGTCAGGCTCTTTTTTTTTTTTTTTTTTTTTTTTTTTTTTTTTTTTTTTTTTTTTTTGGGACGGAGTTTCACTCTTGTTACCCAGGCTGGAGTGCAATGGCGGGATCTCGGCTCACCGCAACCTCCGCCTCCTGGGTTCAGGCAATTCTCCTGCCTCAGCCTCCTGAGTAGCTGGGATTACAGGCACGCGCCACCATGCCCAGCTAATTTTTTGTATTTTTAGTAGAGACGGGGTTTCACCGTGTTGACCAGGATGGTCTCGATCTCTTGACCTCGTGATCCACCCGCCTCGGCCTCCCAAAGTGCTGGGATTACAGGCTTGAGCCACCGCGCCCGGCCGTGTCAGGCTCTTTTTAACAAGCAGACACGTGATAACTATGACAGTGACAACACATTCATTACTGTAGGGAGGGTACCAAGCCATTCATGAGGGACTCAGCTCCATCCAGCCCCTTCATTACCCAACAACTTCCCACCAGGCCCCACTTCCAACATTGGAGATCACATTTCAATATGAGGTTTTGAGGGGACAAATATCTAAACTACAACAAATCGTTATCAGAATGGTGGAAATACTGCACAAACCATACAAATGTTTATTTCACTTCTTGATTGCACACATGCTGCCAACCTCTATACCTTTAGCATAGTAATGAGTTAAAGAAAGACTTTAAGGAAAGGGAACCATGGCTTTGAACATCCAGGGTTGGTTAATACAGAGGAGTAATGCAAATAAAGGATATGGTAGAGTTTTCCATTCATGATAGAACATCATTGCATTCTTTCTACAGTTAAAGCATGTGTTGTTCAAATGGAAACTGTGGCCTCTCAAGGATGTCAGTGCTCCCCTTCCTTATCACAGTTATTCTGTGGTTGATATAACACTCTGATTTTGTAGTAGACCTGAGTCTTGCTGAACTCCTGCATGTTGTGGGTCCACAAGAATTCTGTGTTCATAAGAAGCTGGGCATGCTGTCTACAAAGGAAGCAGCTCTGCTCACTGGCAGTTGCATTGTTCTATCAGATCTATCAGACCTAACCTGCAAAACATGAATTCCAAGATAAAATTATTAAGAATGTCGAGATGGTGGCAGCAGAAAATTAAATTACACAAAGTGCCAAGCTTGTGATGCCATTCTTGTGGCTGAATCAGCTTTAAGAAAAGAGAGGTGAATATTTCCAGATTATGCTTCAGAGAAATGTTTTACAATGATCATTGGATAACGAATTATCATTGTTTTTCTCAGCCATATTAAAGCATGGGTGCACTTTGTTTAAAATGGACTGTCATATAACATCATAAATTATATTTTACCCAATAAAACTTGGTCTTTTGCTATAGTAGAACATACAGTAAAAACCAAAAAAAATGAATATTGAATTAGGGAAGAAAGGAATAGTGATATCAATGATGTTTGGTTAGGCTGTTTTTCTAAAGAAATGTATTTTATGATTTTTAAAGATGCATATCCAGAAACTTTTTATATCACAGTAGATTATTATAAGATTTCTATCACAAACATGATACTGGTCTTCATGTATGTAGTAAGCTATCAGACATACCTTCTGTGTGCCTAGAGTCAAAGTGATGAATAAGAAGTAGTACATTACATTGTTTCTTCACAACTTGCTGTGACACACACTACGAAAGGCAAACTATAGTCATCTAAAATTAAAATGACCACACAGTGAAACAACATAAGGTAATATAAAATGATGAATTGTATTCTACTGTTTCCCAGAAAAGGACGAGTCCCTCAGATTATTGTACAATTTTTCTTTGTAGGAATTATTGTGAATTTTTATTTTATGTTTCTTTGTGTGATTACCTTATTCTCTGTCTTCTTCAATAATGAGCTTACCTTGTCTGATTTTGCTCACTCTTGTATACACCAGCTTTGGCTCAGTGTCTGGCGCAGTGGTGAGAACTAGCATATGTACTTAATAAATACCACTAATTTGAAACTCTAGAAATACCTCACACAGGAATCATTTTGCAATAGAAATATAATGTTAAAAGCAGTTAGGAAAATGTTTGGCTTACCAGGAAAGACTCTACAGAAGAGATAAAATAGTAACAGTTACGATAATGGACCAAAGGGAGGAACAAATTTGGGGAAGATTTTGTAATCAGTACTCCTTAATGATTCTAGAAAAAATACTTTAAAGTAGTTTTATTGTCACTGAGTCATGGAGTTAGTGCAATAACACTAAAATAGCAAAGATGGTTTAAAGAAATTAACATTTCAGTTATTTCTTCAACCACTCTTTAGAGAATTTTGTTTTGAATATATCTAAAATATTACAGGAAGTCGGTAATTTCTTCATTGTTTATTTAATACTCAAAATTTTATTTTTAACTAGATAATTTCTATTTATATGTAATATATTTAAGTATCTCATTTTTATAAAAGATAATATTCATAGAAGTTTCTTCAAACATGTAATGAAAAGGAAATGGAAAGAATAAATTCAAATATAGCTTGGACTTGAATTTCAAATTCTTTTAAAATTTACATCGGTATATTTTCATTGTATTTACTGTGAATTTTTACTAACCAGTAGTATACATTATCAGAAGAAAACCTTTGTAATACTATAGAAAGGGCTTGAGAATATCAGTAACTAATTTTCAAGCATACAACCAATTGCATGTATTAAATTTAATACATTTTTTATAGAATTGCAAGGACTAAGCTATCAGTTTGATTGTAACTGAAATATAAAACTCAAAAAGCTCTATTTAAATTAATCTAATTATATGCTTCTGTTTTCAGTTTCCCAATGTGGATCATAGTTCTTCTTTATTTTATCTTTCTTTCCATCATCCATGAAATAGGAATTTTTCTCTATTAGTTATTACATTATATTTATTACTAAATTGCTAGCTAACAACTTCATTGATAGTCAAACTACATTTATGTCAAAAAGCAAACAAGTACTTTTGTCAGACACTATCCATCCATTGTAACCATTTTTAATATTTCTTTTTTGATATTTCCCCAATATCATTAAGGTCTCAATAACATTAAAATGTGTACAATCATTTTCCTTTCACTTTAAGAAAATTAAATCAAACACAGATACTTCACTTGCTATGTAGTAGAAAAACTTAAATAAGACAAAGTATAAGTTATATACTTTTTTTCAAAATTTTTTTCTTGTATAGATATTCTTTGAAAGGAGTATGTTCGTGCAATTTTCAGATCAGTTGTGTCACTATGCAAATTTGAATACATAGCATAGTGCATAAGAGGCAGAAGAAAAGGCCAGTACACTGAACCTATACTATACCATTAAAGTAAGTAATTTAAACTAGACACTTAAGTCCTATAATATAGCCTATCTTATGTCTTAATCACCTCATTAACATATTTAGGTTCATATAAGCATCCTCTGTGCAATATACATTAGAGAGAAACAGAGAAGTAACAGAAACATAATAGAAGAATAATACAGAATTGTTAATCTGAAATCATAATGAGAATGTCACTTTGTGCAAATACTTAAAAGATACATTAAAATTAAGAGCAAACATAGTGGTTCTTGATTTTGTTCTTTATTCCTGAGAGGACACTGGTAATACCCCTTCTTATCAGTATTTATATTTTTTCCAGTCTCTACTGTTTCCCTTGTGGACACATGTGTGAGCATATACACAGGTTCTAGTGCAGTTTTAGGTAGAAATTTTTTTCCTTGAGAGAGGACTTAGAGGAAATGGAACAGAGTGGCCTCAATTTTTACAAAAAATTGTAAATGAATAACAGAAATACTTACAAATAGTCATGAACAACTTATGACAGATTGTCTACATAACCCAAAAATTTTTTATAAGGAAATTGATTTAACTTATTATCATCTTTATGCTCTTACAGCAGTATTTTCAGGGGGTAAAAATCGCATCAAAACACAAGCAAACTAAAAATTGTGCCTATTGCATATACCAGATATCTACTTTTTCTCTCCAAACAAAAATTACTAAGGAATACTTCAAAGCTTCAAACAAAACTTCAAAAAATAAAAAAAAAATGCTAGAAATATGTTTCCTATAGATAACTTACATGGATAATAAAAGGAATGTTTCTTGGAAGTAAAGGTTACAAAGTGCTTATTCACTTGAGTCCTCAAAAAAGTTTTTCTGAATTATATTACTTTATTGAAAATGGAATAAAGTAATTTTTTTCACATAGCCAGCAGTAAATCTATTTTTTGTTTGTTAGTTTCTACTTTTTTTCCTCCTTAAAATATCTGCAACATTGGCAGAAGATTACTGATTGGGTAAGCACCACTCTATAATATTGTTACTAGGACTTGTCATTTTCATCTAAGTGTTTGTTTGTTTTATTATTGTTTTAAACATAATGGAAGGTATCAAATTTTGTGGTGTTTAAAAATACTACTTCATTTCTTTAAAAAATAAGTTAGTATAGCTTGCTCCCACTATCGCAGGGCTGCTCAACTACAAGTTGAGAAAATTTAGCCCATGAGGAGGATATCAGTGAGACTGAGTCAGGAGCCACTGGGAAACAACAAGACCATGGTAATTGTTACCAGAAGCATGCTGGCTACCATCTTTCTGGCTTTGTTTGCAATCTCGGTCGTGGTTTGAGAGCAATGCTACTGCTGTCCAGGAGACCTGCTCCAGCACTATTATTCTAAGCCCATTGTGAGTTTCTTTACCACAAGATGTCATTACCAACTCCCGCATAGAGCCCATTCTGGAGAATGAAGACTGGATCTAGGATGCTTTGGGTCTCATGTCCCACTGCATTGTCATCTTGAAGGTTTGTCATACTTGGAGAGAAAAACTTGTTGCCATGACAATGGGCTCAGAGGCTGAGAAGAAGACTTCAGCCAGTGTCAGCAACATCATCGTGGTGGCCACGTGGATCATCCCCAGAGTAGATGATGTTGTGAAA
Source organism: Sapajus apella (assembly GCF_009761245.1). Taxonomy (NCBI): domain Eukaryota; kingdom Metazoa; phylum Chordata; class Mammalia; order Primates; family Cebidae; genus Sapajus; species Sapajus apella. The sequence goes on along the minus strand of NW_022436981.1, from coordinate 18,896,715 downwards.
TCAATGTACCCTCTGTTGCTCACCAAACTCCTGGATTTGTGTATGACTACCCTCCTCCTGTTAGCCATCAGGTGCTGGTGATGCCTGCCATCTGACCAGGGGCCTCAAAGTACTTGGAAGTCCCATGAGAAGCAGCCCTGCCTTCTGAACCAGATAAAGGCCTCCTAGGCCCGAAAGCCTTCTTGCAGGAGCAGTTAGCAATTTATTGCCTGTAGGCCAACAGTTAGTCATGAAAGCTTGGAAGAGTGGCTTAGATGAAATTTCCACCTGTTTCTGTAGTTTTTCTCCAGGGCTCAGGAGTGTGTGCATAGCAAAGTGGGAGAGCCCTATCTGGTGATGCCATTGCTGCAGTTACAAATTGTGGCTGGTGAGTGGCAGTCTAATACCACAATTAGGGGATATGCCCTTCATTGTCTGAACAGCACAGCACTGAAACTGATGGACCATCACCTTTATTTAGCTTACCTAGTGTTTTCAAGAAAATTGTGCTACCATCTAAGAAATCAAAAGGTTTCACATTAAACTTCAGAATTTCTGGCTCCTCCTGAACAATCAGTATGTTTGGCAATTGTGATTTGTGTTTTCAAATGAGAACAATCAATTGGAGTTAAGTAGGGATTGCTTCTCTTGGCAAGACTTGTACTCTCATCTGGCCTGTTTCATTTATTGGTATTATCTGCCCAGATCCCTAAGGCACCTGAGCCTCTCCTCTTATTTCGAGCTTTGGGTTTGAAGCTGAGCACTGTAAATTTGATTATTTCCTTTTTTTTATTATGCCTACAATTTTACTTTATACCACTAGATATATATTAAATTTATACTTATGATTCCCTCAAAAAATTAAAATTTGAAAATAAAAATAAATTAGTATAATTCATATGAATTTTGTTTTATATCCCTGTGCTTCATATTTTTTAATCTGCCATATCTAAAATGTTTGTAAACAGACTATATGGCAAACGGTTGCAAAAGGTGTATATGGAGTACAATTAATCAGCTAACAGGTTTGGAAGAAACACTAGTGTGTTAAAACATTTATAGTTTTCTCTGCTATTCAGTCCAGGAATTAATAACATCTTTTTTTTTTCTTTTTGTAATACTTTAATTCTGGGATACATGTGCAGAATGTGCACGTTTGTTACATGGGTATACACATGCCATGGTGGTTTCCTGCATCCATTACCCCATCATCTACATTAGGCATTTCTCTTAATGCTATCCCTTCCCTACCCCATCACCCCCTGCTATCCTTCCCATAGCCTCCCACTCGCTAACAGTCCCTGGTGTGTGAAGTTCCTCTCCCTGTGTCCGTGTGTTCTCGCAGTTGAACTCCCACTTATGAGTGAGAACATACAGTGTTTGGTTTTCTGTTCCTGTGTCAATTTGCTGAGAATGATAATTTTCAGCTTCATCCATGTCCCTTCAAAGGACATGAACTCATCCTTTTTTATAGCTACATAGTATTCCATGGTCTATATGTGCCACATTTTCTTTACCCAGTCTATCATTGATGGGCATTTAGGTTGGTTCCAAGTCTTTGCTATTGTGAATACAGTGCTGCAATAAACATATGTGTGCATGTGTCTTTATAACAGAATGATTTCTAATCCTTTGGATATATACCCAGTAATGGGATTGCTGTGTCAAATGATATTTCTGGTTCAAGATCATTGAGAAATCTCCACACTGTCTTCCACAATGGTTTAACTAATTTCCACTCCCACCAACAGTGTAAAAGTGTTCCGATTTCTCCACATCCTCACCAGCATCTGTTGTTTCCTGATTTTTTAATGATCACTATTCTAACTGGCATGAGATGGTATCTGTGGTTTTGATTTGCATTTCTCTAATGACCAGTGATGATTAGCTTTTTTTCATGTATTTGTTGGCCACATAAATGTCTTCCTTTGAGAAGTGTCTGTTCGTATGCTTTGCCCACTTTCTTTAATGAGGTTGTTTGATTTTTCTTGTAAATATGTTTAAGTTACTTGTAGATGCTGGATATTAGCCCTTTGCTAGATAGATAGATTGCAAACATTTTCTCCCATTCTGTAAGTTGCCTGTTCACTCTGATGATAGTTTCTTTTGCTGTGCAGAAGCTCTTTAGTTTAATTAGATCCCATTTGTCAATTTTGGCTTTTGCTGCTATTGCTCTTAGTGTTTTCGTGATGAAGACTTTGCCCATGCCTATATCGTGAATGGTATTGCCTAGGTTTTCTTCTAGGATTTCTATGGTTTTAGGTCTTACGTTTAAGTCTTTAATCCATCTTCAGTTAATTTTTGTATAAGGCGTAAGGAAGGGGACCAGTTTTAGTGTGGTTTGTTTTTTAAAAGAAAGTAAATAATTATCTAGTTCATGTAAAAGATGAATTTATTTGATAAAATCTCTGATTTTCTTTTCTCCAAGATGAAATTGTAGTTGCTCTATGATAAAAAGCAGGAAAGCAGAAGTAAAAGGACCTTGGGCATTGAATTGCCTGCCCCAAAGGAATCCTTAATTTGAAGTTAAAATCACATTTCAGAATTAATCTTAACAAGATGAAGTGCTTGTAATATTACTAATATGAATAATGTCAAATCTTTGGAAAGTTTGCTCTTGTCATTGTCATCTTCGTAATTCATACAAATATGTATTAATGTTCACACAAATATAGAACAAATTTGTAAGCACAGGGGATAGAAGAAGTCAGCAGTACACCACACGGACACCCCAACCCCCAAGAATTTGCATTCTGTTCTGGAGAGAAGAAGGTTGAGTAGGTAGGTTCATGGAAAGTGAAACATTTAAAAATTACGGTATGTCAAATAAATGATGAATGATAGTAAGAGCTAAAGAATTCTGTATAATAAGTAATCACAGGAAATAAAGTAATCAAAGAAGGAGGCATTTTCCTGAAGAAAGTGCAATGAAAGGAAAGGGCATGGAGATACGTGGAACCATATTTTAAAAGCTTAGAGGGAAAATAAAACTATCAAAAGCAGGACAGGGCAGTATATTCTTCCTTTGGTGTGGGCACAGTGGTGGGTGAATATTTGCTAAGTCATAATCTATTGCATCACACTAAAGAGAGTAAACTCTTCCACATGACTACTGGGTGACCTCATAAGGATTTGGTCAGAAGACTGATAGATTCTGCAGTAAGATGTAAGAAAAAAGAAAAAGAGAGAGTCTGAAGCCAGATCTCAGAGACCTTCAAACCAAAATAACTTTTATCCATTTCTCCTTGTCAAAACATTGCTTAGATTCAGTCCTCACTGTAAATTTATTTACTGTAAACATGGCCTCTGTTACTACTTCTCCCCAATAACCTTATATATATATTTAAATAGAAAATAAAATTCCCACTAAAAGTTTTTTATATGCTTCTCCGAGTTATTCAGTCACACAATCCCCTTACTCCATGTTGGCAAATGTGAGTCATCTAGCACAAGTACCTTTGCTGTCTGTCTTGTCATTTCAACATGTCTAGGTGGTTTCAGCTTCCTTCTGTCTTTAGGGCTTATCTGTAACATTACTCTTTTTCCCTTTCGTCTTAGTAAGTTTGTTTCCTCTCTTTCACTGTGTGTAGAATGTCATTTATAAACCAACTAATCTAAAGCTTTGTTTGAAATCAGTTAATAACTCCTTCCTTTGCATTTTAGATCTCCTGCTTCATTGATATTTTTCCTCTAATTGTAAATATATTTACATCATTTATTCCTTTAAATAAAAAACAATTTAAAAAGCCTTCTCTTTCCCAATACCCCTTCAAGCATCCTTATTTTTTTCTTCCTTTCACCAATGAAATTCCTCAGATTTTTCTATATTTATCATTTCCTCTTATATTTTCTCATTATATGCTTTACTTTTCAAAATCTCTCGTTATTAATGTCTTTACATGCATAACAAAAGTAAACTTCCATGTTTTACAATTATTTTACCAGTTAAACAAATAGTTTCACAATTGAGTGACTTTTAAAATCTTTCTTCTCCTTGTGTATTGATAAAATCCTTTTATTCCTTGGTGTATCAGTCATTTGTATCCCAAATAACATTGTGTTAAAAAAAAAAATCAAAACTCATTGGCATGTATTACATTGGTGTAAAAGTTATTGCAGTTTTCACCATTACTTTTAATAATAAAAACCATGATTACTTTTCTTTTCTTTTTTTTCTTTCTTTCTTTTTTTTGATGGAGTCTTGCTCTGTCACCCAAGCTGGAGTTCAGTGGTGCAACCTTGGCTCACTGACCTCCGCCTCCTGGGGTCAAGTGACTCTCCTGCCTCAGCCTCCCAAGTAGCTGGGACTACAGGCATGTGCCAAGATGCCTGGCTAATTTTTGTATTTTTAAAAGAGACAAGATTTCACCATGTGGGCCAGGCTGGTTTTGAACTCCTGACCTCAGGTTATCCGCCTGCCTCGGCCTCCCAAAGTGCTGAGATTACAGGCGTGAGCCACAGCACCCGATGTGTGATTGCTCTTACACCAAACTGCTTATCAACCTGCTTGCCAATAAGCATATATTTCTTACTCATCTATGGGTTGACAGGAGTTCAGCTAATATAGATTTGGCACAATTGGTCTTGTTTTCTGGCTGTGAACTATGTTCACCTCTTTCTCATTCTTCTTAAACCTAAAGATTTCTGAGACATATCCTTCTTATGAGAAGAGATCAAAGTGTGAGACCAAGTCAAATCGCAAAAGCACATTTCAAATTCTCTACACATAATTTCCACCATTATTTCATTAGGAAAAGCAAGTCACATAGCCATGTTCAACATCAATTGGATAGAGAAATACATTTTTTTTTCACAGAAGGCGATAGAAAGTGAATACTTGCTAAGCAATATTATGATTTACCTCCCTTGGGTTTCTTGATACTATAGAGTTTTAGTAATGATAAGGACAGGAGGCAGCGAAATTCTGGGCAGAAGAGGTTAGGTCTTTAGCAAGGGTCTCACCCTCAAACCTGGAACCGTGACCCAACGTGAGAATATGTATTCCTGTTTTCCCACTCAAATGTTGCCTTTGCCAGAACCACCCATCGCCCTCCCTGCCCACCATTCTGTGCCCATAAAAACCCTAGTCTCCACCAGAAGAGAGCAGAGAAAAGGAGAAGCAACTGGACATCAGAGAGAAGCAGCTTGCTTTCAAGGGGACAGCTTGACAATGTGAGAGAGAGCCACTTTCATCAGTAATAAAAACTCTGCATTCACCACCCTTCAATTTGTTCTTAAGACCTGATTTTCCTGGATGCCAAAAAAGAGCTCCTGTGCCATGGGTGTGGACACTGAAGTCTATCACACTGACTCCCTGCCCTTGCTGTTGGAGAGCAACCACTACACGTGAAAAAACAGAGGACCCACTGAGCTGTTTAACACTTGAGCTGTCCGCAGATGGCAAAGCTAAAACAGCACTGTAACACATGTTCTCTGGGGCTTTAGAGATCGTGGGTACTCCCCACTAGATGCTGCCACAGGGCCTGCACAGTTTTGCTTCTGCCGGTGCCCAAAAGCACTCACCTTGACTCCTGCACCTGTTCACCTGCACTCCCACTCCTGCAACAGGTGGAGCGCAGTGAGACTGAGCCAGTGGAGTCCACTCCTGCTGCCCCAAAGAAGCAGCCAGCTGGTTCCAGTGCCCATGCACTCCAGTTTCCACTCATGAAGGGGTCAGGGAAATTTCCTGCTTCAATAGTGATTTCATTTGTATCTTCCAATTGAGTTAGAAGTGATGATATAGCTGACAGGCATCATTGTACTTAAGTAGGTTGTTCTAGACAAAAGTACTTATTAGGCTACTTTGTAAAGAAACAACTTATTCCTCTGAGATATTTTACAAATCTATGTCATCACCTTTGGTCCAATAGCCATAAATGAAGTCCATACCATGTTCAAGGATTGGGTCATTGTCTTAATATTGTGTGATGAGATTGTGTGCTAAGATGTTGTTGGCTAAGGTGATTAATTTGGGCATCATTTTAAACATAAAAACAAGCCTCACCTTTACTTTTGACTATTTTATTAGAACTGATATTTTTATCTTCATTCACAAGAAGTGAAAGGGTTTTGTGTTTTTCCAGAAAATAAATATGTAGTTTACTACTTGTAACACATTTAAAGAGAAAAGAGTAGCTTCAGTAATGTGTGTTCCCTGAGGAACTGGTAGGTGATATGGCTATTGTTTGATAAGTCAGGGCAAGTGAGTTAAGATTCTTGAGTAAACTTGTAAATAGCTGGGTAACCCATGGTTTATATGTATGCAAAAAAATAAACTAAAAGTCTAATAATTTTTTTAAAGTACCAGAAATTTATGCTTTCTGCAAGTGAGAAAACTGAAGGAAATGGTATCGTTGAAAAAAGCGTAATTATGCAATGCAGAAATATGACCATCCCTCCACCCACAGGATGATACTTTAAGATTTAATTCCTCAGTCTTAAGAGTGGCTTCTTCTAAACAACATATCAATAGCTTAATGAAATTATTTGTTTACATTTACTGGCAATTAAAAATTACATGAGCAAAACATTACACTTATATTTTTAAATCCATATTCCCCTGGAGAGAATTTCAGTAACATCAGTATGCCACCCGTCACTTTGTCTTTGCTCACCATCCTGGTGTGCATTTGCTAGAAAATAAGATTACTGTAGTGCAAATTATGCATGCATGCTCAGTTGTAATTTTCCTCTGTGTGAGGTTCTTTAAGTGCATGTTATTCATTGTTTATGAAATGTTTCATTTGTAAATCTGTTTTGAAAGCCTGAAATGGAACATTATGTTTCTATGGAGCCCTGTCTTACAGATTTAGTTTTCATTCTACAGGAATTATACTTTAAATATTGTATGTGCTTTCAGCTGTGTTATCTTGTGCACCTTTCTCCAAATCTTAATATATTACTATCACTCATGTGAAACAATCATTAACTCCATTGAATAGAATTATAGGATTGAATTCTACAAAAGGACTTTTCTGTGGTTGGATTAGTCGGGGGTATATTCTTGTGTTTACCGTAGAATAAAAGTGTTCTTTACAAGAGCATTTCCAACTGGATCTCTTCTTTTTCTATCTGAGCATTTTGGTAGAAATATACCATGACAGAACTTTAAACAATATAGTTTTATAATATCTATCTATAATTAACTACTAAGTCATAAGCCATATTTATTTAAATAAGATACATAGATCATGTTTGCATATTTAAAAGATTAGAGAATTCTACTTGATTCAATAAATATTTATGGACTCTAGTGCTAGGCATTGTATGAAATATTCAGATTCAAGGATGAATTAGATATTCTTTGCCCTCCAGAATCTCATTTACATGCAGGTGTGTAAATTGTTAATAGGCATTCATCACACATCCTAACATCCAAATAATTAGAATTTCTAGAAAAAGAAGGTGATGGGGTGAAACAGTGCATAGAGCAAGGCTCATACAAGAAGAGTGAGATTTAAATTGGGCGCGTAAGGGTTGGTTGAATTTTGTTTGGTGGAGAAGAAGATGACAGACAACTTATAAAGAAGGAAAAGAATAAGGGAGACAAAGGTGTTGGATATTGTCAAGTTAACATATTTGGGAAGAATAGGGGCTTTTTGAACCTGTAACATTAAGTGTTCATCACAATTGAAATATGTTGAAACACTTTGGCTTACCTGGCATAATGATAAAGGTTTTGGGTTTAATTTGTAGGTATTAGCGGGCCACCTAAATGTGTCAGCAAGGTAGCTACATGATTAATTTTATGTTTTATGAGGAGAGCTCTCAGGAAATTGTAGGATGTAAAAACAGAAGAAGGAAAAAGCTTGATTAAACAGAAGAGGTTGATTAAACAGTTACTGAAGGTGAAATCAATAAGACATGGATATGAAATGAATGTTGAAGATGAAGTAGAATCTATGATGACTCCTGCTTCCTCCATGCTGGAGGTCTTGGTGGATGGTCATGCTGTTTAGTTATGAAATCAGACTCAGAGACATTTTGAAGTCAAAATGACAACAGTTGTTTTTAGATATGTATTTGATTGAACAAATGGTAATGTATTCATAATAGGGCTAGGGCATAAGAATGTTTTGATTCTTATTTTAGAAGTACTTAATTTCTGTAGTAAGATAAATCAATTAAACTGGTAATAACTTAAAGCATTGCTTCTCTGAGTCTGAGTAGATAAGTCAATAAGATATTAGCCCCTATTCTGATGGATGGAAATGGGTTGGGCTGGGAGAGCTTGATAGGAAAGTAACACAAAATATGAAACCCTCTCCTGAATGAGTTGAATGAAAGAATCAAATGTCATTTGATTACTCATTTCTACTACAATAACTTTCTGCCTGGGTATAAGGAATTGTAGGACTTTTTGTTGGTAATTTCATGGTCCAAAGGGAAGTATTCATAACCTTGTATTACAAGCAACATTTATATTAGGGAGGATCTTAAATGTAAGATTTTCTCATCTTGTGATCAGAAATGGGTGGTTAGAGGGAAGAAGCACTCTGCGCTATCTTCTTCTTTTACTTTCTTCTTTATTTATTAAGCTTTATAAATATACACTTTTACATTTTTGTATTTTAAAGATTTTGTTTGGTTTTTTGTTAAGTTTCTGGTGTTGAAATTCATAATTTAGTCAACTTATTTGGGTGTACTAGAAAAGATTTTGTGACTAAGTTGTTCCTTCCATAATTGCAGTAGCCAAATTTGAAGCTACGTTTTACAAATTATTTTTGTTAAAAGTGCTATATTACTTGTATTATTAGAATACTATTTGTTTTTATTTTGAAGTCATTATTAACTCAATAATGGTATTTATTTAACCTTTATTAAATGGCTTCATACTTTCAGTGTATGTCAGATGATATACACAATAATACATAAAAATACTGAATTCATTTTGAAGTTATTCTGATGCATTGCTAAAGATTCTATAGCTTTCCCACTTAACGTTAATGCTTGTGTTAGCATGTGAAATTTCAAAATGAATCGGATTTAAGATATAAACTGTTCTTTACTGAAAAATAGGATTGTATGTTTCATGATGTTTGAGCAGCACATGGGCTTTGGTGGTTTAAGGTGATATCTATCAAACACATATTAGACTGAGAGTCTGTGAAATATGAAGGCAGATACTTCTATTTGCACCATGAACTTTTTGCTTAAAATTAAAACATTGGTGATTTAACGTTGAAAGCTATCCAAATAAGTTTTTTTCGTGGTTTTTGTTTTTGCTTTTTTGAGACAGAGTTTTGCTCTTGTTGCCCAGGGTGGACTGCAATGGCACGATCTCAACTCACCACAGCCTCTGCCTCCCAGGTTCAAGTGAATCTCCTGACTCAGCCTCCTAAGTAGCTAGGATTACAGGCATGCGGCACCAATCTTGGCTAATTTTTTTTTTTTTTTTTTTTTTTTGTGGCTTTAGTAGAGACAGAGTTTCTCCACGTTGATCAGGAGCCGACCTTAGGTGATTTGCCCACCTCAGCCTCCCAAAGTGTTGGGATTACAGGCGTGAGCCACCATGCTCTGCCCAAAGAAGTTTTTTTTACAGCAGTGTATTATCGCCTGCCTGTGCTAGTAAGCAAGGCAAAAGAAACTGTCAAAACTGCACATGCTTGAGAGGCTAGCAGGCAAAAGAAATATAACACAGCACTGCAGATTGGGTTTTCTGTAAGTGTGTCAGCCTGAGTGGCTTAGAGAACTAGTGCATAACTGGTTTTACCTCCAACCTCTTAAACCAGCTCTTCAAGTTTACTATCAAATCAGCACTAAACATGGTCTGACTGCACCAGGGTCCTTTAAATTTTAAAACAAAAAATAAAAACAACAATGGTGATAATACTATGAGACATTATGACTCTCAAACAAACCCGCTATGATTGATGTGTTAGCAGATGGAGGCTGATAGAAGTGGTACCACTATGAGGTTATGGTTAAGGAGATTATCAAGTAGTTGAACAGGGATGCAAGACTGCTGACCACTAGGCACAGTGCCGTGATTAGGATAAAACTGCTGAGGCTACTCACCAGGAACAGAGTTAACAGGGTGAAGCTGTGACAAAACCCATGTAAAGTCCCCAAACGATCACCTACAAATTTCCTCAGACTAATGAGGGAATGGCAAGCCATCCCACACTTCCAGCCTTTCAGCAATTCTCACACAAGCACATAGCAACTCATTCTGCAGGACCATCTTCAAGGAGGAAGGATATTGATTTATTGAAAATGCTATTAGGCATACGGGATAATGATACATAGATCACAGATGCTGCATCAACATATGGAAGCGTTCTTGCATCAGCAAATAAAAGGAATCAATAATATGAAGAGAGGGAGCATAAGATTTATTAGGAGGCTTTATTGCTCTGTGATTTATGAATCACCACAGATGGCAGTGATGTAGTATAATGTTCACAAATATGATGCAATAAAGATTATTAAAGCATTCAGCAGTGCCATTTTTAGTTTCATCTATAGCAAAAAATATCTCTGGAAACTCTGTCCTTTATAAAGAAAAGATGTAGAGACACTCTTCATTTCTGGTATTTTTTTTTTCCTACTGTTGGGTTTCTTCTGAAAGCATTTTGGTATTTGTCTCATTTTCCTGTTGTAAATGCACATGTGCCTGAAAAGGATAATGAGGGGGAATGCTTCACAGGTAAGGCTTGTAAGTCATTATGGCAAAGTTGTTAAGAGAATGAACTACACATGTGGAATATCTGCCTTGATGTCTCCACTCTTCCCATGCCTGTGTGCTCTCAAATCATTTTATTTTTTTTATTTCTTAGGGCCTTCATTCCCTGTCTTCAATATGAAGCCATTATATTTTACCCTTTCCAAGTTTTAACATAAGGAGTTGCTGCTACAGATATGTTGACCTAAAAGTCTTAAGAATGTGAAGGACAAGGGTATTTTTAAGCTATACTTGAGATAGTCCCTCTGTGATAACAATACTGAAGCCTAGTGTAACACCAGGTGAAACACTTTTTGAAAGAAAAGTGGGGAATCCTTTATAGAACTTATTTACTTTCTAAAGAATCTATCCATTTTTAGATTTGTTTAAATAGAATTATATCTTAAAACAATGGTATTTACAATTGATGTAAATAACCAAGGAAATTCAAATACCTGTGTCAGAAAGAGACCTTGTTTTCCAGGATTATTTTAAGAAACAGTGTTAATTGTGTTAATAAAGTGTATTTCCTTTGTAACTGTGAAAAAATTAGGTTTAAGAGACGTTGTATATTTAGGGAAAGTATCATAACATTTAAATCTAGCCCTGTATTATTCAAATGACTATTTTGAATGGTTTCAGAATTGTTTCTGGGTTTTTTTCCCCAAATAATTTACTGGAAATCCTATTTTACAGGTGGTAGAATGTTGTCTTCCTTTGTTTTCACATTATCCCTCCTCCTCTTCTTTCTTGTATCAAGTCTGCTAACACTGCTGGTCATTCCCCATACTCTGTTGCCTTGGGCTTTGTAAAATTAACTGCGTATCAGCTGAGCGCACATTCAATTATATTTTCTCGTTTTTTACTGCCCAGGATTCTGATTTCTGAACTGTCAGACCCATCTTCTTTCTTGTCAGAGTATCTTTTGACTTTATTATATACAGCCTCACTATCTGTCACAACTGACAATCCTAATATATGCTATTTCTTTTAGACCATTTCCATTGTTAAAATTCTGTTTTCTTTCCTGCCTAAATCAGATTCTTTTACCCTGTATCACAAACTGAAATCTTTAACTATTGAGCTACTTCTATTCTACTATACTGTTTATTATGTTGAAACATTTACAGCCTAGTTGACAACACTTTAGATTCTCCCTAAATCCATGATTTATTTTATTTGTGCAACATACATTACTCTGGAAACTGTGTAATGTTTGAATCTGACTGCATTTACTGGGTGTTAGACTCTAGGAAATCATCTTCATAAAATCAGTTTTGTTCTGAATGTCCTCTGATTGCAACGGAAGCCCTACAAATGTAAGGCCTAGATGCAAGGGAACTAAAATTCAAACTAACAATAAGCAAATGAAAACCAAGATTTCAATGTGATGATTATACCAGCTGTACATAATTCTATAAAAATGATTTTTAGTATTTTATACATTTTAGCTAAAAAATCTCTAAATTTCTCTTTTGAGGTGAGAATGTTATTCTTGTTTCATAAACAGGAAAATTGATTTTCCCTCATTTTCAGAAAAATGACAGAGTAGAATAAATTAAAGGAAAGTGAAGTTCCTCCTTGGAATATAATCTTTTTGAAGAAAGGGTATTTGTTTTGTGTATCGATGTAAGAGTGCCTGACCCATTTGAGGCCATCAATAAATATTGTTGAAAGATGAAATTAATGTTCACAAAGAATAAATCTCACTCCCTTCTCTACGACTTTTTACTTCCTCCACCAAACTTTCTTTTCTTGAAATATTCTGAGGCTTTATCTTTCACCTCCTTTTTATTTGCTCAGGTACTTTCTCAGCAAAGCATCTGACTCTGACCACCATATTTAAAATTGCAGTTTCCTTTGGAACCTTCCTGCCCATAGTCCCACTTTCCTGTGTTTTTCTACTCTCCTATAGCACTATCATTAAGTGATATATTATATTATACTTGTTTTATTATTTATTTACTTACTGCCCAGCCATCTTACTAAATTGTGAGCTCCATAAAGACAGATAATTGTGTCAGCCTTTCTTGTTCCTGTTGTTATTCTTTCTGGTTCTACCAAATCCTCAGGGATAGAATAGAGTGTGGCACTTTGTAGACACTTGATAATTAGGTGTATAATAAAAGTGTAAGTTGGAATATTTGGCTTAGAGAATATAAAGACGAAATATTACTTTTTTTCAGTTTACAGAACACTAACTGGTTTTAGATCTCAAAACATGCTTAACAATATGACATATACTTATCATCCTTTAAGCTATCATAAAAAATGCACATGTTTGCACATTTAGAAAATTAAAACACCGAAAGAGGCACCATAAATCATTTTGAAAAATAAATGTCTAAATAGATAGGTACTTACATGGATGGATAGATTGATAAAGACAGCCCGGTGTGTGTGTGTGTGTGTGTGTGTGTGTTGTGTGTGTGTGTTTAGTGTTTGAGGAACAACTGGAATAATAATACTGGAGTCCAAAAGCACGGTGCTTTTGTTTTTTTCCCCTTCACTAGTATAGTCTTCACCTAGAACCTTTCTTCCAGCCTATTGTCTTATTAATGAACTTTTATCTGCTCATGTCCTGAAGCAAAAGAGACTCTAGTAGATGGAAAACTGGGAGAATATATGATTTAAGGAGACAAATTGGAATGCAGTGGTTACCATCATTTAAGAAATCAGGTGTTCCATTAGCAGTGTATTTGTTTTTGGCTGTGGTAAGCAGAATGATGGCCATCCCAAAAGGTCAAAATCCTAATACCAAGAACCTGTGAAAATTCTACTTTACAGGGCACAGGTAAATTTACTTAAGGATTAAATGAAAGATATTGAGATGGGGAGATTGTTCTGGATTATCTGGGTAGAACCAATGCAATCGTAAGGGCCCTTGTAAGAAGGATGCAAGAAGGAAAGAATGAGAGAGGGAGATGTGATGATGGAAGCTAGAGGTTAGAGAAGGATCTGAAGATGCTACACTGCTGGCTTTGAGGAGGGAGAAAGGAGCTACAAGGCAGCAGCTGCTGGCAACCTGTAGAAGCTGGAAATGGTGAGGAAGCAGATTCTGTCGTGGAGCCTCCAGTAGTAGCCCTATGCTCTCTGATATATTGACTTTATAACAGTGAGACCCATTTTGAACTTCAGACCTCCAGAACTGGGAGACCATAAATTTGTATTGTTTCAAGACACTAGTTTTTTAGTAATTTGTTACAGCAGTAATAGGACACTAATGTATTGGTTTAAACCTTTTGTGATCCTTCTAACTACAAGACTTGGAGTTTACATACTATTTATTTATTTTTGAGACAAAGTCTCATTCCGTTGCCCATGCCGCAGTGCAGTGGTGCAATCTTGGCTCACTGCAAACTCCACCTCCCAGGTTCAAGCAGTTCTTTTGCCTCAGCCTCCTTAGCTGAAACTATAGGCATTTGCCACCATGCCTGGCCAATTTTTGTATTTTTAGTAGAGATGGGGTTTTCCTATGTTGGCCAGGCTGGTCGAGAACTCCTGACTTCAAGTGAGCCATCCTCCTCAGTCTCCCAAAGTACATACAAACATTTAACAAAGTTTAGTAACATATAAAGAAAGACTATCCCAAAACACATTTGTGAGACAAATGGAGTTTGCCTGTAACATCTCTTCCTTCTTCGCAAGGTTTCTGTCTCAGGAATTTTTCCTTTATTCCTTTCATGCTGCTTCTCAAGGTAGTAACTGATAATTTACTTGTTAACTTAAAATATAACATTTTTAGTTTAAAATTATATGTTTCCTAATACCATTTACTCTTCCTTAATAAAAATAGAAATATTTAATAATAGTAAAACTTATATCCATTTTCTATTATTTCCATAGTAAATTACCAAATTTTTCACACTTTAAAACATATCCCAGAACTTCATAGATCAGAAATATGGATGGACTTGTTCTGTTTCTCCATTCCAAGTTGGAGAAGGCCCAGATGAAAGTGTTGGCTAGCTAGAAAGAATCTGGTTCTAACTTCTCTGAGGTGATGGGAAGAATATAATTTCCTTTTCCCTGCTGTTAGCCTGGAGCCTCTCCTTAAACACTTCTGCATTCCCGTGTCACTTGCCGACTTCATCTTCAAATCAGTAATGGCTTGTCAAGTCTTTCAAATCTCACTGAATTTTCCTTCTGCTGCATCTGACTTCATCCTTAGAAAATCCTATGCCTTTAAAGGTTCATTATTTAGATTTAGATGCTCTATTTGAATATCCAAAGTCTTAATTACATTGGCAAAATCCATTTTTCTGTATAACACAAAATATTCCCTAGTTCCAGAGTCTAGTGTGTGGACACCTTCAGGGAGCTATTTTTCTGCTTATCACAACATCTAACATATATTAAGTACTATTATATTGCATGGCATGTGCTAAATGCTCCACACATATAATTTTAATTTTGTGAACAGCTCTGAGATTGATTCTACTATTTTTAACTTTTTACAGAAGAGTACTGGAAAGGATCATGTTACTTCAACAAGTTCCTAGATACAGTCAATTATGCTATATGGCATATGTATTTCTAAAATGTACTGTGCTATGCAAAATCACGCAATAAAAGTATATATCCTAAGGTGGAGATGAGCTTAAGTTTACAACATTCAACAACTTCATAAGGGACACATTTGGAAAAAAAATGAAAAAAACTGATAAGGTCAAAAGTGCATTGCATATATATTAAGTAATTGATAAATTATTTAATTCATATACAAATTTCATATAAAATTCATATAAAAATTACATGAAATATGTACTTTACCTATTGGAATGTTTCAGCCTACAAGTGAAGTGGTGAAAGGAGGGTTATTTGAAATAGGAAGGAAAGTTGTAACTACAGGGGTGAATGGGAGTGACTCATAATCCATGTCATCAGCTGAGGCGGCTGGTGGATATTTGAGGGGTGTTTGTGTTTGCACTGTTGTGTATTCCTACATAGCTCAATTCTGCTACGTGCAGTTTAATGCATTCACCTAGTGTTCCTCAGGGATGAATTCATGCATAAACAAACATGAAATTCACATTCTGCTTAAATTGAACCCTAATATATCCATTAAAGTAGAATAAATTTGTATTTTCAAAACAATTGTTATAGCAGAACTAACTGTAGTAAGAGGCAGAACAGCTCAGAGCAGTGTCATTCCATAATAGCGTCTGAGCTTATTTTAGACACACACACACACACACACACACACACACACACACACACACACAATCTCTCTCTCTCTCTCTCTTTCTCTCTCCCCTCTGCATTCATCAAAGAAAATATGAAAGATAAATATAAAAGCATTTTATACTGAGATAAATTTTAATATGTATCATAATTTTTTCTCAAGGCTTTTGAGGTAGTGACTCTTATAGCATGGCCTAATAAGCATCCTACCACAATTTGTGGCTTCCATCAACTTTGAACCTAAGTGTAAAGACCGACTTGCTTGTATATCACATGACGGAATTTTGAGAAAGCCTCATAGCATAGTTTCAAAGGGCATGGGCTTTGGTTTGATGCACTCTTTGTGAAGTAAACAGGAAAAGCTCTATATTCTTTAAACTAGGGGTACGAGTTCGTGGCCTGTTAGGTACCAGTTTGTGGCCTGTTAGAAACTAGGCTGCAGAGCACAAGGTGAGCAGCTAGCAAGCAAAGCTTCATCTGTATTTACCGCTGCTCCCCATCACTCACAGCACCGCCCTGAGCTCTGCCTCCTGTCAGATCAGCAGTGGCATTAGATTCTCATAGGAGTGCAAACCCTGTTGTGAACTGTGCGTGTGAGGGATCTAGGTTGCAAGTTCCTTATGAGAACCTAATGCCTAATGATCTAAGGTCGAGCTGTGGCAGTGATGCAAGCAATGGGGAGCAGCTGCAGATAGAGATTAACATTAGCAGACAGGATTGACTGCACAGAGACCATGATACGTGATTGCTTCTGGACTCCTATCAAAACCCTATTAGTGAGTGGCAAATGACAAGCTGCATCTGGTGGCAGGCTTTTAAATCAGAGACACTTGTTTTAGTTGATGTGTGGTCTGCTCATTATTTTATTTGCCACTTAGATCTATACCTTTTTCTCACACTACACACTTGTCTCAGTCACAGTTTTGGCAAGCCCACAAGCTAACCCTAGGCAAAACGAGTAAGAAACAAACATCACTGGAGAGCTTCTTTGAAAACAGGGAAGATCCAATGATGAGACAGCAGAAATACAGCTGCATTTAAAAGAAAATACCAAGAGTCCTACTTAAATTATGGGTTCTTTGCAACAAGTGATTCACATTCTCCAAGCCCACTTTGTATAATACGTGTCAACCAGCTATCCAACAAAGCCATGAAACCTTCAAAACTGCCTCACCAGATGGAGACCAAGGAAATCGCATTAAAATACAAGCCCTTGGAGTTTTTCAAAAGAAAAAAAATTGTGAACGTAAAGAACAGAAGCAATTATTGAAGACCACCACTTCATCAAATATATCTACACTAAGAGCATAGTTCTTAGTGGCTAACTGCATTACTAAAGCTCAGAAGCTCTTTACTGTTGGTGAAGAATTAATCCTGCCTGTTGCTAAGGCCATTCATCATGAACATTTAGGAGAGGCTGCAGTTCAAAAGGTGGCAATGTCTTCTTCTTTTAGCCAGCACCATAAGTAGACAAGTGAATGAAATGGGAGAGAATTTTGAAGCAGAATTGTTAGAGAGGATTAATGAGTCACCATGGTATGCAATCCAGGTTGATGAGTCTAGTGATGTTGACAATAAGGCAAAAATATTTGGTTCTGTGCAACATATTTTTCAGGAGGATGTGCATGAGGACATGTTATATGTTTTTTTTTGCCAACCAATATCACAATTGCAAAACTGTTCAAGTCTTTGAATGGTTACATACCAGGAAAACTGAATTGGTTTTTGTGTTGAATATATGGACAGATGGAGCAGCTACCATGACTAGACTGCTTTCTGGTTTCACTTCTTGGATCAAAGAGATTGCTTCTGAATGTGAGTCTACACACTGTCATTCACATCATCCTGCTACCAAAACCCAGCAGAGACAACAAAAAAAGAAAACTTCAGGCCGAAATACATGATGATCATAGATGCAAAAATCTTCAAAAAAATACTGGCAAACTGATTGCCACAGCACATTAAAAAGCTTATCCATCACAATGAAATAGGCTTCATCCCAGGGATGCAAGGCTGTTTCTACATATGCAAGTCTATAAATGGAATCCACGTAAACAGAACCAAAGACAAAAACCACATGATTAACTCAATAGATGCAGAGAAGGCCTTCGACAAAATTCAACAGACCTTTATGGTAAAAACTCTCTATAAAATAGGTATCGAAGGACCATATCTCAAAATAATGAAAGCTATTTTCTACAAACCTACAGCCAACATCACACTGAATGGGCAAAAACTGGAAGCATTCCCTTGGAAAGCCGGCACTAGACAAGGATGCCCTCTGTCACCACTCTTTAAATATAGTATTGGAAGTTCTAGCCAGAGCAATTAGGCAAGAAAAAAAAGGGGGGTATTCAATTAGGAAAAGAGGAAATCAAATTGTCTTTATTTACAGATGACATGATTGTATATTTAGAAGAATCTATCATCTCAGCCCTAAATACACTTAAACAGATGAGCAACTTCAGCAAAGTCTCAGGATACAAAATCAATGTGCAGAAATCACAAGAATTTCTGTACATCAGTAACAGACTAACAGAGAAGAGAGCCAAATCATGAGCAAACTCCCATTCACAATTGCTACAAAGAGAATAAAATACGTAGGAATGCAACTGACAAAGGATGTATAGGACCTCTTCAAGGAGAACTACAAACCACTGCTCAAGGAAATAAGAGAGGACACAAACAGATGGAGAAACATTACATGCTCATGATTAGGAAGAATCAATATCATGAAAATGGCCATACCACCCAAAGTAATTTATAGATTCAATGCTATCCCCATCAAGCTACCAATGACCTTTTTCACAGAACTGAAAAAAAACACCTTAAACTTCATATGGAACCAAAAGAGAGCTGGCATAGCCAAGACAATGCTAAGCTAAAAGAACAAAGCTGAAGGCATCACACTACCTATTTCAAATTATACTACAAGGCTACAGTAATCAAAACAGTGTTGTACTGGTACCAAAACAGATATAGACCAATGGAACAGAACAGAGGCCCTGGAGGCAACACCACACATCTGATAACCATCTGATCTTTGACAAACCTGACAAAAACAAGCAATGGGGAAAAGATTCCCTGTTTCATAAACGATATTGGGAAAACTGCCTAGCCATGTGCAGAAAGCAAAAACTGGACCCCTTCCTGATGCCTTACACTAAAATTAACTCCAGATGGATTAAAGACTTAAACATAAGACCTAACACCAAAAAAACTCTAGAAGAAAGCCTAGGCAAAACCATTCAGGACATAGGCGTAGGCAAGGACTTCATGACTAAAACACCAAAAGCATTGGCAACAAAAGACAAAATAGACAAATGGGATCTAGTTAAATTCCACAGCTTCTGCACAGCAAAAGAAACAATCATTAGAGTGAACTAGCAACCAACAGAATGGGAAAAAAATTTTTGCAATCTACCCATCTGACAAATGGCTAATATCCAGAATCTACAAAGAACTAAAACAGATTTTCAAGAAAAAAAGAAACAAACCCATCCAAAAGTGGGTGAAGGATATGAACAGACACTTTCAAAAGAAGACATTCATGAGACCGAAAAAAATATGAAAAAATGCTCATCATCACTGATTATTAGAGAAATGCAAATCAAAACCACGTTGAGATACGGCCCCATGCCAGTTAGAATGGTGATCATTAAGAAATCTGGAGACAACAGATGCTGGAGAGGATGTGGAGAAATAGGAACACTTTTACACTGTTGGTGGGAGTGTAAACTAGTTCAACCATTGTGGAAGACAGTTTGGTGATTCCTCAAGGACCTAGAAATGGAAATTCCATTTGACCCAGCAATCCCATTACTGGGTATATACCCAAAGAATTATAAATCATTCTATTATAAAGACACTTACACACGTATGTTCATAGCAGCACTATTTACAATAGCAAAGACCTGGAACCAACACAAATGCCCATCGACAATAGACTGGACAAGGAAAATGTGGCACATATACAACATGGAATACTATGCAGCCATAAAAATTGATGAGTTTGTGTCTCTTGTAGGGACATGTAAGAATCTGGAAACCATGATTCTCAGCAAACTGACACAAGAACAGAAAACCGAACACCGCATGTTCTCACTCATAGGCAGGTGTTGAACAATGAGAACACATGGACACAGGGAGAGGAGCATCACACACTGGGGCCTGTTGTGGGGTCCCAAGAGAGGGATGGGGATGTCGGAAGGTCAAGGAGGTATAACATGGGGAGAAATGCCAGATGTAGGTGACGGGGGAATAGAGGCAGCAAACCACATTGCCATGTGTGTACCTATGCAACAATTCTGCATGATCTGCACATGTACCCCAGAACCTAAAGTACAATACAAAAAAAAAAGTAGAAATGCTGCCAAACTAAAAAATGTCACCTGGACTTAACGGTTTGTAGGATGTGATGAAAATTTTCAGCCACATTAAACTGTATGCCTTTAATTCACATCTGTTTGTGAAGCTCTGTGAGGAGATGGACACATGGACACAGAGCACATGTGTCATCTCCTATACACAGAAGTGAGATGACTTCCTAAAGGTAGATCACTGGCCAGAGTTTTGGAGTTATAAAAACCACTCTAGAGATTTATTTTAGTCACCACTGGAAGCACATTTTGGTGACACGGAATGGGTTACAAGACTTTCTTACTTGTGTGACATATTCATCCTGCTCAACAAACTCAATCTGTGACTTCAGGGGCAAATGTGACTTCCAGGGCAAACTCTTCCAGTCGGCAGATAAAGTGGCTTGTATTCAAAGCCAAATGGGAGTTTTGAGGGCAATGAGTGAACACCAGGATTTTTGACATGTTTCAAACATTAGCAGATATTTCGAAAGAGACTGAGCCAGGGCCTTCTTTCTCCCAGTTTGTACATTGTCACCTATCTCAGCTTTCAAGAGTCTGAGCATTACTTACTTCCCAACCACAGACAACCCCAAACTTGGAAGGAATGGATCTGTGCCCCCTTTGTGAATAAGCCAGGTTAATCGACTTTGTGCTAAAAAAGGATCAACCGTTTGAGATCACAAATGATGGTGGCCTTAAAAGTATGTTTAAGACAACTTCAAATCTACATACATTTTGGATTAAGGTCAAGGCAGAATATCCTGAGATTTCCACAAAAGCACTGAGAAGCCTGCTTCCATTTCCAACATCCTATCTTTGCAAAGCAGGGTTTTCTGCAGTGACAACCAAGAAGCAATTTTGAAGTAGACTGGACATAAGCAACACACTTCAAGTGCCACTGTCTCCCACCACCCCCAGAAGGGACCATATGGTGGCAGGAAAACAAACTCAAGGCTCCCACTGATTCTACATTATGATGAGTTCTATAATTATTTCATTTATATAAGAATGCAATAGAAATAAACTACATAATAAATATAATGTGCTTGAATCATCCCAAAAACCATACCCTACCCCAGTCCATGGAAAAATAGTCTTTCACGAAACTGGTCCCTGGTGCCCAAAAATCCGGGGACTCCTGCCTTAAGCTATTAATACAATTTGCTTTGGTCACCTACACATTAACATCTAGAAAAGGGCAGGAGAGTTTGAGACTAGATGAACACTTTCAAGCGGCACGTTATAAACAATCTAATTTTGTTCTCCTAGCACATGGTGGATGGGGTGGTCTCATCAGCCTATTTATTTTATAGGTCATGAAAATGTGTCTCAAGTCTAATGGCTTTATTAATACCATATATGAGTCCACTGCAGGATGAAGATTTTAAAAATGTGTGTGTCTGTTGACAGTGAAGTCTATTACATCATATTGTTTTCTGCTAAAGCCATGACTGAATCAAAAAAGAAAGTATTCTTCCGCATTATCCCTTATCTGGATTTATAATCTAAACTTGGTAACTACAAAAAGACACTAATTAGACTACTTCCTATACTAGCTTTCATCTTTTTTCTCATCATCATTAATCACCCAGTTGCTCAAGCCCAAAACACTGAAGTTTTCTTTGTATCCTCTCTTATCCACCACATGCAATAATTTACTAGTTATTGTCTGTTAAACGGTTCTTGAATCTTTTCAAGTATTTCCAGTTATTTTACCACCATCATTGTAATGCAGACCACATTGCCTTTTAGAGAGACAAAGATCTCTACAATTTACTTCTTTAAATTCATCTTCCAAAATACCAACATATTTAGCTTGCTATTATAAAATTTGCGATAAATGAACACAATTAGTTCTCTGAGAATATGTGGCTTTGTAAGCCCTTGAAAAGCAAAGAAACTGGAGGCTCATATATTGGAACATATGCCTTCAGTAATACATTTTCATGCACAGTTTCCCAAGGTTATTCATTTCATGGAGCTTTGCCAAAGTGGGACAGTCCCCTTCCAGGAATTCAGTGGAATAAGAAATACAGGAAAGTCCTTCTTAATATATAAAGAAGTTTCACAGAAAACATTATTTAACATGTATATTGAGTGGCTGTTACATAGGTCTTATAGAGTCACTGAGAAATTCCAAGAAGTGTCACTTTTCAAGCTTGTTGACCTTACCTAAAACCAAGAATAAGTCTTGCCCTCCCCAAAACGTGCACAAGATTTATAAGTAAATATTCTTTATTTCTAAGTCCCTTATACTCCCTAGTGTGCCTGATGTAAGCTGCTGCTTATGCCTTAAGGAACCTATATTAGGTGAGTGATTAATTAATACCTAGTCTTTTATAAACTTATGAAGGAAGTATCTCCTTTTGAACAAATGGAGAGAATAGCATTCTTTTACTTCAAATCTGTTTTTTAAATGCCATTTACAGATCAAGCTGGGGACACAATTGAGAGTTTTCACACTGACAGCATCATGAAAGGAATGTTGAAAACAGTCACATTCCGTGCTGAGACTATAGGTGACAATTGTTCTGATCCGGACCAACGTATGTTGGATTTGGAGAGGCAGGAGGTTCAAAATGGGTCTTTTCCCTGCTGCAGTTTTGGAAAGCATATTCTGGAACCCAAAAGGGAATGCTGCTCAACGCTGCCGCATGTTTGAAGGAATATTTATCACCTTAATTTTATATTTATTACCCATAACACTGGCATTTTAGGACATAAAATTACTTTACAAAGTCATATTAGGTACACTCATCTTAAAAATGCATTTCCCTTGGCTGTTTTGCACTTCAAAAGATGGATAGGGACCCGTGGGTGTTTGAACATTGTTTTGTTTGGTTTGTGAATATTTTGACTGTGTCAGTGGTGTTAGGGATGATTTTAGAATGCCTTGTTCTAATAGTTGTTTTGATGTGTGCCTTTATGAATTTGATCTTTGGCAGCAAATTGTGCTACACTCCATTGCCTTGGAGAATTTGGCTCTCTTGTTACTGAGTTGTCTCCTGTTTCACCTTAGAGCATTTCAGTTTCTTTTGCAGGGTATGGGACCTGAAATGTCTCAGCCTTTCTATGGTTTGAAACAACTTGCAAGAGAAATGAACAAATTGCTTATTCAGGAAATTACTGCAGTGCCATTAAATGGCATTAATAATTAAGGGGTTGCTGTTGTGGTTTGCTGTTGTGGTGGTTGTTGTGTGTTTTTGTACACTGTGGTGCCCAGCTTTGAGTGGTGTCTTTGATTTAACCATTTTTACATACTCACAAACAAATCAGCATGCCCCCCCCCATCCTATGCCTATAAAGACTGCAGATTCAGTCAGTACAGGAGGAGATGGCCTGACTTCAGGGAAGAGACAACCTGACTTTGGGGGCGATGACCTCCCCTTCCTATCCTCTCTCCAGCTCCCCTCTCTGCTGAGAGCCATTTTCACTTTGCCTTCACCGTCCTTCAATTTGTCTGTGTGACCTCAGTCTTCTTGGATGCCTGACATGAGCTGGGGACCCACTGATGAAAATACCCAGAAAGGCTGTCACACACTGTCCCTTTACCCTTGCCAGAGGAGGGCAGCTACCTCATGTGATGAAGCAAAGGGCCAATTTAGCTGATGACACACCCCCATTCATGAATGGAGGAACTAAAGGAACACTGTAACACCTACTCTGGGGCCTCAGGGTTGCAAGCACTCTTACCTGGGCACTGCTGCAATCACCTCAAGGTGACATTCCTGGAGTGGCCACAGGCCCTGAATGAAGCTTGTTCTTTTGTCGGCACCTGGAGTGGCTGGCTGGGTCTCACTCACTTGCTCACACCTGGTCTGGCCATAGGTGTCACACAGAGCCGGTTCCTGCATTGGCTCCTGGAGTGACCAGAGGGACAGCTCACCTGCTCCCTCCTGAAAGAGGGTGAGCACGGTGGGCCAAGCAGAGAGGGCACACCCTGTAGCAAGTCTGGCAAAGATTGCAAGAAATAGCACTGAATACTCAGATCAGAATAGCATACTTAGAAAAATATTTATATTTTTTACCTATCTACCTAATTCGAATTTATCCTTTAAAAATTACCTTACTATTCATTCATTTATGACAGTAGTTGTTCATTGCCAATCATGACTGAGGTATCCTGTTCCAAACTAAGATTATAAAAATGAATAAAGGACAATTCCTTTAAACAACAAAGTATTTCATGATAATCCCTCTTTTCCCTGACTTGTCTAATCATAGACACAAAAGGAAATGTTTAGTCCAATCTCTTATCCCAATTCATTTTATTATTATTATGCTATGTTATATATTACATCATATGTGTGTGTCTGAAAATCTTCCTTATTAAATTTTATACCTTTGGATGAATATTTTATATTACCTTGCTTCTACAGATTAAACTGGACAGAGGAATGAGCTGATTCATTATATTCTTTATATTCTCCAGTGATGCCTAAGACCATGCCAAACCCAATATGTCTTGGTTAATGGTTATGGTCAGAGTAGAGTAATTTGACCAATTTTAATGGATTTTCATCTTGACACACATGCATTATGTATGCATATAATATGTAAACTAATGAATTGCAATTCTCAGTCGTTTTTTTTTTCCTTTTATTAAAGAAAGTTAAAAAAATTCAACCCTGTGCCACCTATTGTGGGCACATATATATGAGCCACATTTATAAAACAGGGAATTTAAAACAGAATGAAAGTGTCAGCTGTCTAGATACAAAGATATATTTTCTATTTTCTAAAAACAGGTGTTCCTAAGTTTAACTTTTAAAATACAATGTTGCTTTCTCTTTGGAGCAGTTGTCTTAAAGTCTTTATTATCTTGTAAATCGAATACTGGTGCAATCAATTTTTGAGATAAGCAATGTCTCTTTAATTATTAGTAATGAGATGTCTAATTACATTACCTTGTCAAGATGAGACAACCTCGTCAGAAAATTGTATTTTCTACAAAAATTGTATTTTCTCTGTGTCTCTGTCTTATGGTACAGCATTTTTCTTTTTAAGGCAATACTGTTTTTCTGTCCTTGAACATCAAGTCCACAAAATCTCTGTGTAACTTTCAGGTTTATTAGGGGTGGCAGCACCTATATTATTTCATAAAGTGAAAACCAGGCTGCTGCTTTTGAACTATAAAATAAGTTGTCCTGACCATAATTCAAGCTACTCCAGCCTCCTGTGAGCACTTGCATAAATGTTCCTCAGAAAAAGATGGCAACATGAAGTAGATGGCAATCTGCCCCAATCATATTCTAGAGAGCACTGTGTGAGCAAGTGAGCTTCTATTTAATGTTACACAGTGTCGTCTTGTTACAGGAAGGAAGATGGTGAGTGTGAGTTGTCCAGGTCCTTGGTGTTTTGAACAAAGAATTGGACAAAATTGTGCAAAGTGATGAGGGAAGGAAACACAGGAAGGAAGCAGCTAAAGCAGGGATTTATTGAAGTGGAAAGGCGCTCCACAGGTTGGGAGTGGGCCCGAGCAAGTGGCTTGAGGGCCCAGTTAACAGTTTTCTGGTTTTATGTACTCCTTTTGAGGTCCCTGTTGGCTACCCCTTATCTGGATGAAGGATTTGGTCTGTGGTTAATTAAAGGCTGAAGTGAATTGGTGCCCTATGTAGGTGAAGAGATGGTCCCTGCTTGGCGCTCTCCATTTCCACCTGAGATGTGGTAGAAGAGGAAGGGTTGTAACATTTTAAGAGTGGATATAGAGCTACTATGAACATGACAATACCTGCTGTGAGATGCCATGTGGAAAACCTTCTACATAATGAGGACACATGGATTTTATTGTGACCCTATTAATTCTTGTCTGTCCAACCTTAGACAAATTATTCTGTATCCACAATTTGTCATTTATACAATGAGAATTTAATCATTAATAATCATGTCCCTGTTTAGAAGATGTGTTTATTAGCATCTTTTTTTGGTTTCTCCCTCTTTTCTAAAAGGAAATATTTATTTTTAGAAGTATATTTCTTATAAAATATTCATGTTTTCGTCTTCTTTATATTTTAGAAAATTAAGGGACTATTTCTGTATATATCAAGTAAAAGACAATTTGATTATAAGTCACACAGTAGATTCATAGACTGTTAGCTGAAGAGTACCAGAAAAAAAAAAAAAAATGGTTAAAAATATTTTGAAAATATGCCTAAAGAAAAAATCACCAGTTTGCTGTTGCTCATGATTTATTAATTTTCATGCTGCAAAGTTAAAATAAATGGTCCGTCATGTTAATGAATAGCTTACATTTCAACAACAACAACGTGTTACCATATACTCTTTCTCCAGGATAAATTTTCATATTTGGCATCTAGCTCCTTCATACAGTCTGACTTCTCATCTTGGATTTTAATGGACTATACAATTAACATTTAACATTTTTGTTAGTACCTTCATTGCTTCAGGAATACCTAGAAGTGATTATGGTAAATATTATTCTGACTTTCCTAACAGAGGTATACTTGTCAGCAAAGCTGTTATTTAAAAGAGCTAGGTATTGTATTGAATATAAAATATTTAAATATTTAAAATATGGGCAGATTTATAGATGTATAAAAGAATATAAAGAGATAAAAATGAAATATTTATATAAAGAAGGTATAATATCATCTAAATGAATATAGAAAAATGTTCAGCATTTGATTTCTGACAACACTGTGATGACTAATATCAGTTGAATGATGTATCACAAGTAGAGGAATTTCACACTTTCAAATAAGATGATACGAGTTATAAAGCAAATAAATGATTATTAGAAAGACAAATCCAATAGGAAACAAAGAAAATTCTAACAATTAAAGATAATTACTGTACCCCTTTGATCATTTTTAAGACTTTTTTTGAACATATTATATTTTCATCTATATATTTTCCATTGCACATAAATAATTCAGAGCAGCACTTACTGCTCTGTGTGTGTGTGTGTGTGCGCGCGTGCCAGACAATCATCTTTGCCCTATACGTTAACTAGTACCATATTCAAAATAACCACAAGATTTTAAAAACTGGGAAGGGTCGGCTATTTTATGCTTTTTGTAAGCCTACAGGTTAGATTACGAAAGTTTCATAAATTCTAGTAGAATATAAGAGATACCTGAGTCAGAAACAATAGACTTGATTTCTCATGGCATAGCAGGCATCACAAGCTTCACATCGTTTTAGTTCTCCTTGTTTCCATGACAATGCAGACAGCCCAGATGGATGTGGTGAGTTTGCATCACTGCTGGGAAAATCCAAGTTTAGGTAATCCCAGTCTTTTATAGGAGATATACTAGTAAACCTGTCCAACTTTTTCTCTGGAAGACTTCTTTTTCCTAACTAGCAAACAAATCTGTCATTTACCCTGAAGAAAGACAAACATCCTTGTGAAGATTGTCCAGAATATTGCTCCTGTGCACATGACATGCAGAAACATGAGAGACTCATGGACAATTGTATCTTTTCTAGGTTGTTTGTTTGACAAACAGCCTTGGAGGGTAGATATAGTGTTTCCATTGGTAGTAGAGAACTGGTTTGTTTACTGCCTGGTGTAATAAAGACAATTCTCCCTTGGTGCAATGGTCAGGCAGGTTTGCAGCCCATTATACAAGATTTGGGTTTCCAAACTTGGGGTTCTTTGGTTGCAAGGCAAATCCATTTCATAAGCTCCATCCACTTGGATTACTCCACATTGTCCTGTGGGATCTGGGGGGCAAGAGGAACAAATACAATTACAAGCCTATGCCCCTGCTGTGGCATGAGTAATCAGGTTGATCAGGTTTTTTTTTCCTCTTACCTTGTCTCTTGTCTTCTGCAAATCTCCTTAAAACCTTGACATGCTTATGAGGATACACTTAGCTTGTGAATGCAGCAAAATTTCTGATGCTTCACAGTGTGAAAATGTGAAAAAATTGTTTAATCACGTTACTATTTAACCATGTATGTCACATTAACAGGTAATACAATGTTTTCTGCTCTACCCATTTTTTCAGTAAAATGTTTTTCTCTCGTGCTTTGCAAAGCATTGCTTTTAGCCATTAAGAATTTGTTACACCCAAAAACACTTATTTCCCTTAGAATTAGTTAGTTACACTTTAAATATTTCTGTTTTCAAATGCTTAAGCTTGTGGTTTTAAATATTTATGCCTGTATTCACAGTGCATAGTACAGAGTATAGCATTAAGTGTTCCGTAAAAGTTTGCTAAATAAACAAATGAATAATGGATGCCCTTTCTGATCTTGTATTCTTTTTATGGCCCTTGATAGTATAAACTTGAATGAACCCGAGATCAATAGAAAGCACTTTGAAAACAGTTATTACACTGGAGAACTTACTTACAGATGTTATTTGAGGTGGCACATTTTTCAACCTGTTTAAATATCTCATACATCCGAATCTGATATTGACAGTGTTCTGATTACATAAAGTACATAAATCTGTCAATTTAAGTAAAATATAGTTATTTAAAAGTATTTTTAAGTCTATGTTATATAGTTTTAAATTTTATTTTACATAATTATGTATGTGTGCATGTGTGCATGTCCTCATTGTCTGGTCCCATGTTGAGCCTTTTGAATACATTTTTGTCTTTTAATTTAGAAAAGCTGAGGCTGTATGAATGATACTGGTAGGTTCCATTCTCTATTTCATCTGTGTAGAAAGGGTGTGAAACTTACTTCTTTTTTTGTGTTTGTAAAAATATTCATTCTGGAGAAGTGTTTATTTCACAGACATGTTTTTCTTTTAAAATATGTAAAACCTGTCCAACTGTGTTTGAAGCCCAATTACCTTAGCAGATAATGTCTACTTTATTCATATTTAGGTGAAGTTGAATCAAACAAGGTTTTGTGTCATTGAAAACCAATAAGGGGAAAAAAATCATTTTATGACTAATAACACATGGGTAAAAATTACTGCATTTATTTTAATAGTTAACATAATATTCTCCCCATTCTCAAAATAATTATTATAAATTGCAAAGCAAAATTTTTATTTGTATAAGTTTAAGAGCTACAGGAGCAGCTTTGTTACATGGATATATTGAATAGTGAGGTTTGGCCTTTACTATACCCATTACCTGAATAATTTAGGTTGTACCTATTATGTAATTTATCATCCCTCACTCCCCTCTGACCCTTGTGAGACTCCAGTGTCTATTATGGACGCTTTGTGTCCATATCTATACATTCTTTAGTTCACAGTTTAAGTGAAAACATGCAGTATTTTATTTTCTAAGTTGTTCTGCTTAAGGTAAGGCTTCCATTTCTATCCATGTTGCTGAAAATACATGTTTTAACTCATTTTTATGGCTGAGTAATATTCCATAGTATATGCACACTACATTTTCTGTATGTAATAATTCATTGGTAGACTCCTAGGTTGATTCCGGTATTGAAATACCAAAGGCATGTGAATAGTGCTGCAATAAACACAAGTACAGTTATTTTTTTATAATGATTTACTTTTCTTTGGGTAGATTCTGGATATCAGTCTCTTGTCAGATGCATAGTGTGCAAATAGTTTCACCCATTGTGCAATTTGTCTGTTCACTCTGTTGATTATTTCTTTTACTGTGCAGAAACAGTTTAAGTTTCGTTTATCTATTTTCTCGCTGTTGTTGCATTTGCTTTTGAATTCTTGCCTAGGCAAATATCCAATACTTTTTTTAGGTTTTCTTTTAGTATTTTTATGGATTCAAGTCTTACATTTAAATCTTTAGTTAATCTTAAGTTAATTTTTGTACATAGTGAGAGATAAACATCATTATATTTTTCAGCTCATGGCAATCCAGTTTTGCCAGCACCATTTATTGAATAGGGTGTCCTTTTTCTAGTGTATGTTTTTGTCAGCTTTGTCAAATATCAATGAACTATCGTTATATGACTTTATTTCTCGGTTCTTTATTCTGTTTTCATTTATCTATAGGTCTGTTGTTACACCAGGATCATGGTGGTTTCGGTTGCTATAGTCTTGTAGTATAATTTGATGTCAACTTATGTGATGTCTCCAACGTTGTTCTTTTTGCTTAGAATTTCATCGGCTTACTTGGGTTCTGTTTTGGTTCCATATGAATTTTAGAATTGTTTTTATTAATTGTGTAAAACATGATGATGATATTTTGAAAGGAATTTCATAAATCTGTACTTTGCTTTGGACAGTGTCATCATTTTAGTAACATTAACTTTTCCAATCCATGATCATGGCATATTTTTTCATTTGTTTGAATCATTTACGGTTTGTGTAATCAGTGTATTGTAATTTTCCTTATATAGATCATTTCCCTTTAGGGATAAATATATTCCTAAGTATTTTAAATTTTTGAGTATTATAAACATAATTGACTTATTGATTTGTATCTCTTTGTCATCATTTGTGAATAGAAATGCTACTGATTTTTGTATGTTGATTTTTCATTCAGAAACATTACTAAAGCCATGTATCAAATCTAGAAGTCTTTTGCAGAAGTTTTTAGGCTTTTTTAGGTATAAGAATATCTTGTCAGCTAACAGATAATTTGACTTCCTCTTTCCCAATCTGGATGCCTTTTATTTCTTTCTGTTGCCTCATTGCTCTGTCTAGCACTTCTAGTAATGTGATGACTAGAAATAGTGAAAGTATACATCATTGTCTTGTTTCAGTTCTTAGGAAAAATTCTTTATGCTTTTCCTCATTTAGTATGATGTGAGTTGTGGGTTTGCCTTTGGCTTTTATTATTTTTAGGTATGTTTGTTTGATGCCTGGTTTCTTGAGGGTTTATGTCATGAAGGGAGACTATATTTCATCAAATGTTTGTTCTGCATCTATTTAGACGATTACATGGTTTTAAATTTTAGTTCTGGTTATGTAGTGAATCACATTTATTGATTTGTGTATATTGACTCACTTGATTATGGCCTATTGTCTTTTTGATGGGCTGTTGGATTCAATTTACTAGTTTCTTGGTGAGGAATTTTACACCTATATTTATCAGAGATATGGGAAATTTTTGCATCTATATTTGTCAGAGATATGAGTATGTAGTTTACTTTTGTTAGTATTGTGTCTCATTTTGGCTTTGACATCAGGGTGATACTGGGTTTGTAAAATGGGTTATGGTAGAAACCCTCCTCTTTGATTTTCTGGAAGAGTTTCAGGAAGCTTTGTACCAGTTCTTCTTTGTAGATTTGGTAGAATTCATCTGTGAATTTGATTAGCCTTAGGATTTTTCATTTGGGAGATTTTTTATTGATAATTTAATGTCCCTACTTGTTATTGATCTATTCAGGATTTCTATTTCTTCCTGCATAAATCTTGGGAGTTGTATGTTTCCAGAAATTTACTCATTTTCTTTACGTTTTCTGGTTCGTGGGTATACAGTTGTTCACAGTAGTCTCATGATCCTTTGAATTTCTGTGGTACCAACTGTAAAGGAGGCCCCATTTTTATTTCTTAATATTTATTTATTTTACTTCTATTTTAAGTTCGGGGATACATATGAATGTTTGTTACATAGGTAAACTTGTGTTATGGCGGTTTTTTTTTGTACTGATTATTTCATCACCCAGATATTCAGCCCAGTACCAAATAGTTATCTTTTCTGTTCCGCTCTTTCCTCCCATGCTCCACCTTAAGTAGACCCCAGTGGCTGCTGTTTCCTTCTTTGTAGTTATAAGTTATCATCATTTAGCTCTCACTTATAAGTGAGAATATGC
This sequence comes from Sapajus apella, assembly GCF_009761245.1. Taxonomy (NCBI): domain Eukaryota; kingdom Metazoa; phylum Chordata; class Mammalia; order Primates; family Cebidae; genus Sapajus; species Sapajus apella. The sequence continues at coordinate 18,864,855 of NW_022436981.1, read as the reverse complement.
AGTGTTTGATTTTCCATTCCTGTGTTAGTTTGCTACGTATAATAAGCCTATAGCTCTACCTATGTTTCCACAAAAGACATGATCTTGTACTTTTTTTTATGACTGCATCATATTCTATGATGTATATGTACCACATTTTCTTTATCCAGTCTGTCATTGATGGGCATTTGAGTTTATTCATCTTTGCTTTTGTGAATAGAGCTGCAATGAACATTCACCTGCATGAGTCTTTATGGTAGACTGATTTATATTCCTCTGGGCATATACCTAATCATGGAATTGCTGGATTGAATCATAGTTCTACTTTTAGTTCTTTGAGGAATCACTATACCACTTTCCACAATGATTGAACTTAATTTAACTCCCACCAATAATGTATAGATACTCTATTTTCTCTGCAACCTTGCCAGCATATTGTTTTTTGACTTTTTAAAAATAGCTATTCTCAATGGTGTGAGATGGTATGTCATTGTGGTTTCAATTTACATTTCTCTGATGATGATTGATACTGAGCTTTTTATTATGTTTGTTTGCCAAATGTTTATATCCTTTAAAAAGTGTCTATTCATGTCCTTTACCTACTTTTTAATGAGATTTTTCCTCATAAATTTATTTTTCTTAGAGATCATCAATATTAGACCTTTGTCATATACATAGTTTCCAAATATTTTCTCCTATTCCATAGGTTATATATTTATACTGTTGATAATTTCTTTTGCAGTGTAGAATCTCTTAAATTTAATTAAATCCCACTTGTCAATTTTGTGAAAATGGTCTTACTGCCCACATTAATTTTTAGATTCAACACCATCCCTGTCAAACTACCAATGACCTTCTTCACAGAACTGGAAAAAATCACCTTAAACCTCATATGGAACCACAAGAGAGCACACATAGCTAACACAATACTAGGTACAAAGAACACTACCTGACTTCAAACTATACTACAAAGCTACAGTAATCAAAACAGCATGATACTGGTACCAAAACAGAGATATTGACCAATGGAACAGAAAAGAGGCCTCGGAGGCAATGGCATACATCTACAACTATCTGATCTTTGACAAAGCTGACAAAAACAAGCAATGGGGAAAGGATTCCCTGTTTAATAAATGGTGTTGGGATAACTGGCTAGCCATGTGCAAAAAGCAGAAACCGGACCCCTTCCTGACACCTTACACTAAAATTAACTCCAGATGGATTAAAGACTTAAACATAAGACCTAACATCATAAAAACCCTAGAAGAAAACCTAGGCAAAACCATTCAGGACATAGGCATAGGCAAGGACTTCATGACTAAAACACAAAAAGCAGTGGTAACAAAAGTCAAAATAGACAAATGGGATCTAATTAAACTCCAAAGCTTCTGTACAGCAAAAGAAACAATCATTAGAGTAAACTGGCAACCAACAGAATGGGAAAAATGTTTGCAATCTACCCATCTGACAAAGGGCTGATATCAGAATCCACAAGAAACTAAAATAGATTAACAAGAATAAAACAAACAGACCCATTCAGAAGCGGGCAACAGATATGAACAGACACATTTCAAAAGAAGACATAAATGAGACCAAAAAACATATGAAGAAATGCTCATCATTGGTCATTAGAGAAATGCACATCAAAACCACATTGAGATACCATCTCACGCCAGTTAGAATGGTGATTATTAAAAAATCTGGAGACAACAGATCTGGAGAGGATGTGGAGAAATAGGAACACTTTTACACTGTTGGTGGGAGTGTAAATTACTTCAGCCATTGTGGAAGACAGTTTGGTAATTCCTCAAGGACCTAGAAATAGAAATTCCATTTGACCCAGCAATCCCATTACTGGGTATATATCCAAAGGATTATAAATCATTCTATTACAAAGACACATGCACACATGTGTTCATTGTGGCACTGTTAACAATAGCAAAGTCCTAGAATGAACCCAAATGCCCATCAATGATAGATTGGACAAGGAAAATGTGGCACATATACACCATGGAATACTATGCAGCCATAAACAATGATAAGTTCGTGTCCTTTGTAGGGACGTGGATGAATCTGGAAACCATGATTCTCAGCAAACTGACACAGAACAGAAAATCAAACACCGCGTGTTCTCACTCATTTGCAGGTGCTGAACAGTGAAAACACATGGACACAGGGAGGGGAGCTTCACATACTGGGGTCTGTTGGGGAAGCTGGGGAGGGACAGTGGGGGTTGGGGAGGTTGGGGTGGGATAACATGGAGAGATATGCCATATATAGGTGACGGGGGAATGGAGGAAGAAAACCACATTGCCTTGTATGTACCTATCCAAAAATCCTGCATGAACCGAAAGCACAACTAAAAAAATAAAAAAATAAGAAATAAACTTCTATCAGCATTATTCTGTAGTTTCTAAGGTAGAACTCATTCACATTTTTCTTAAATTTGTTCATATTATACTGTGCTTCTAAAAAAGATATTCCTATCAAGTTATGAACATCATTCTTCACAGATAGGACAAAAATTCTAAAGTTCCTATGGAACAAAAAAAAAAAAAAAAAAAAAAAGCCCAAACAGCCAAAGCAATTCTAAGCAAAAATAATAAAGCCAGAGGCATCATACAACTCAACTTCAAGCTGTACTACATAGCAGCTGTAAACAAACCAGCTTGGTGCTGGTACAAAAACAGGCATATAGATCAATAGAAAGGAACTGAAAATTCTCAAATAAAGCCACACACTTAACAATCATCTGTTCTTCGATGAGGTAGACAAAAACAAGCAATAGGGAAAGGACTCCTTTTCAATAAATGATGCTGGGATAACTGTATAGCCATATGTAGAAGACTGAATCTGGATGCCTACGATTCAGCATATTCAAAAATTATTTCGAAGTGGAGCAAATATTTAAATGTAAGACATCAAAGTGTAGAAATCCTGGAAGGTAACCTAGAAAGTACTCTTCTGCACATTAGCCTTGGCAAAAGTTTTTGGCTAAGTCCCCATAAGCAATTGCAACAAAAACAAAAATATCTAGATAAGTTGGAGTGAATTAAACTAAGGAGCTTCTTCACAGCAAAATAAACTATCAACAATAGAAACAGATTACCTACAGAATGGGAAAAGATATTCACAAACTATGCATCCGACAAATGTCTTATATTCAGAATTTAATAACCCATTTAAAAAAAGGGCAAACAATGTGAACAGACACATCTCCAAAGAAGGAATGCAAGTGGGCCACAAATGTGATAAAATGTTTAGCATCACTAAATATCAGAAAAATGCGAATCAAAATCACAGTGAAATATTATCTCACAGTAGTCAGAATGGTCACTATTAAAATGTCAAAAAACACAGCAGATGCTAGTGAGGCTATGGAGAAAGAGGAACACTTATGTACTGCTGGTGGGAATATAAAATTAGTCCAGCCACTGTGGAAAATAGTATGGATTATTTCTCAAAGAACATAAAATAGAGCTACCATACAACCCAGCAATCTCATTACTGGGTATATATCCACAAGAAAATAAATTGATCTACCAAAAAGACACATGCACTCATGTGTTTGTACTGGGCTGTTCACAAGATCAAAGATGTGAAGTCAATCCAGGTACCCATCAATTATAGACTGGATAAAGAAAATGTGGTACATATACACCTAGAATACTATGCTGCCATTAAAAGAATGAAATCATGTCCTTTGTAGCAACATGGATGGAGCTGAGGGCCATTAGCATAAGCAAATTAATGCAGAAACAGAAACCCAAATACTGCATGTTCTCAATTTAAAAAAGGAGCGAAACAATGAGCACACGTGGACATAAATATAAGAGCAGTGAACACTGTAGGCTACTAGAGGATGGTGGAAGGTGGGAGGGTTAAAAAATGACTTCTGGAATACTGTGCTCACTACCTGGGTAACAGGATACTCCGAAGCTCAACAGCACATATTTCCATGTAACATGGTTCTGCACATGTAACCACTGTATCTTAAAGAGAAGCTGAAATTGAATTTTTTAAAATTTATTTTCCAAATCGTTTCCATTACATATAAAAATTCATTGACTATATGTGCATATATACTATATTCTAAAAAATACTCTGTATTAGTTATTATAGCTGTTCTGTAAATTCCATAAAATTTCTGTGAAGACAATCTTGTTCTCCATGTATATAGACATTTTTGTTTCTTTTTATCCAAACTACAAAAGGGTTTTATGTCATTGAGCACAACGTTTATGGTAACAGAGCCTAGGTCACTCTGCACCCGGAACATGAGACATGGAGACGTTTGCCTCGCTAGAGTCCTCCCACAGTTTGCCATAGTTTGTTGTCCCCAGCAAACTATGTTATATGTTACTTATATAACTATATGTTCATATGTTACTTATAACCAATTTATGTAGGCACTTTGTAAGTCCTTTCTCCTTCACTGCTTCCCCCAGCATTTCCCACCTTGTCCCATTGTTACTCTGTATTCTCCTAGTACGTCTACTTATCCCTTGCTCTGACCAGGTTCGTGCTCGGGAGTCCTTTGTACATTGTTCCTCCACTGTGTGCTCAGGTGTTCCTTCATTGGGACCTTCAAACCCCCAGGTTGGTGCACCAGAAAGAATGTAGGGATCCAGCCCCCACACACCACCTGTGGATACCCTGATTCAATGGCAACAAAGGAATGAGAAAAAGGTTAAGAATGCACAAGATGGGACCAGCGGGCCAGTGCATAAACGGAGGCTGCAAAGGCATCGAGCCCTGATCTTCCACAGTATTTATTCGTTATAATTGCTTTGATCTACAATGTAGAGGTGGAGTGACGGTGGGGAGAGGGTGATGTGAGGGTGGTGTGAATCAGTGAGCCGGAACTGGTTCATCATTCTAGAGATTGATACCTGGTGGTTTCGGGAGTTTCACAAAACAAGAACATGTGTTTATCTTTGTGCAGCTGGTGAAACATGAGCCTCACAAGGAGCCTACAAATCTGGTTACATTTTAGTGCTACAAAGGGGTTTTACATCCTTGAGCACAATGTTTAAGGTAACAGAGCCAAGGTCACTCTGCACCAGAACATAAAGCCTGGAGAAGTTCGCCTCCCCACAGGCCTCCCACAGTTTGCCACAGTTTGTTGTTCTCAGTTTGTACGTTACTCATCACCAGTTATGTAGGCACTCTGAAAGTCCTTTCTCCTTTGCTGCTTCCCCCAACATTTGATAGAATATGCTAGTGAAACCAATTTCTTTAATACATGTGAGGACTACTCAGATTTTCTATTCAAATTTTTCTCATCTGGGAAAATTGTGTTTGGTAGGAATTAGTTTATTTTATTCAATTTTTCTAGGTTTTTAAAATAAAATTATTCACATTATTCTAATTCTTTTAATGTTTATATAATTCTCTTTCATTTATTATATTGGTAATATTTGTTTTACTTGTTTTTACTTTATCGGTATTTCCAGGCATTTATTTTTTCATTCATGTTTTCAAAAAATCAACATTTGTATTTGTAAAAGTTTAGTCTTATTTGCAATTTAAATGATTTATTTGCTGATGTGTATTTACTTCCCTCTATTTTATGGATATTTATCTTGCTATTTCTACTTACAGGTAGAAATTTAGATCATTAACTTTAAATGGTTTTTATTTTTCATAAAAGCTATTAAAACTGTATTTCCCTAAGCACTGCTTTAACAGCTTCCTATGCTTCTTTTAATATGCTTTTATTGTTAAAAGTATTTTTTTGAGTGCAGTGGCGCAATCTCAGCTCACTGGAACCTCCACCTACAAGGTTCAGGAGATTCTCCTGCCTCAGCTGTCCAAGTACCTGGGAACACAGGTGCATGCCATCATGTCTGGCTAATTTCTTGTATTTTTAGTAGAGATGGGGTTGGCCATGATGGTCTTGATCTCCTGACCTCATGATCCATCCACTTTGGCTTCCCAAAGTGCTGGGATTACAGGCGTGAGACACTACACACAGCCCTGTTAAAACTATTTTCTAATTTCTCTTGAAATTTTTTCATTTGACTCTTGAGTGATTTAGAAGTATACTGAATAATTTCCAAATAAATCTGACTTTTTCCATATTTTCTTTTCTTTTTTTATTGTACATTAGGTTCTGGGGTACATGTCCAGATCATGTAGGATTGTTGCATAGGTACATACATAGCAAGATGATTTGCTGCCTCCATCCCCCCGTCACCTTTATCTGGCATTTCTCCCCATGTTATCTCCCCACAACCTCCCCACCACACACTGTCCCTCCCCAAGCCTCCCTCAACAGATTCAGGTGTGTGATGCTTCCCTCCCTGTGTCCATGTGTTCTCATTGTTGAACACCTGCCTATGAGTGAGAACATGTGGTTTTTGATTTTCTGTTCTTGTGTCACTTTGCTGAGAATGGTGGCTTCCAGACTCATCCATGTCACTACAAAGGACACGAACTCACTGTTTTTTTTTTTTTGGCTGCATCATATTCCATGGTATATATGTGCCACATTTTCCTTGTCCAATCTATTATTGATGGGCATTTGGGTTGGTTCCAGGACTTTGCTATTGTAAACAGTGCCACAATGAACATACATGTACATGTGTCCTTATAATAGAATGATTTATGATCCATTGGATATATACCCGGTAATGGGATTGCTGGATCAAATGGAATTTCTATTTCTAAATCCCTGAGGAATCGCCACATTGTCTTCCACAATGGCTGCACTAATTTACACTCCCGCCAGTGGTGTAAAAGTGTTCCTATTTCTCCACATTCTCTCCAGCCTCTGTTGTCTCCAGATTTCTTAATGGTTGCCATTCTAAGTGGTGTGAGTTGGTATGTCAATGTAGTTTTGATTTGCATTTCTCTAATGAACAGTGACAATGAGCATTTTTTCACTTGTTTGTTGGCCTCATATATGTTTTCTTTTGAAATGTGTCAGTTTGTATCCTTTGCCCGCTTTTGAATGGGTTTGTTTGTTTTTTTCTTGTAAATCTGTTTTAGTTCTTTGTAGATTCTGGATATTAGTCCTATGTCAGATGAGGAGATTACAAAATTTTTTCCCATTCTTTTGGTTGGTGGTTGATTCTAATGATTGTTTCTTTTGCTGTACAGAAGCTCTGGAGTTTAATTAGATCCCATTTGTCTGTTTTGGCTTTCTTGCCAATGTTTTTGGTGTTTTAGTCATGAAGTCCTTGCCTATGCCTATGTCCTGAATGGTTTTTGCCTAAGTTTTCTTTAGGGTTTATATGGTGTTAGGTCTTATGTTTAAATCCTTAATTCCACTCGAGTTAATTTTAGTATAAGGTGTAAGAAAGGGGTCTAGTTTCTGCTTTCTGCACATGGCTAGCCAGTTATCCCAACACTGTTTATGAAACAGGGAATCCTTTCCCCATTGCTTGTTTTTGTCAATTTTGTCCAAGATCAGATGGTTGTAAATGTGTGCCATTGCCTTCGAGGCCTTTGTTCTGTTCTATTGGTTTGTATCTCTGTTTTGGTACCAGTACCATGCTGTTTTGATGACTGTAGACTTGTAGTATATTTTGAAGTCAGGTAGTGTGATGCCTACAGCTTTGTTCTTTGTGCCTAGGATTCTCTTGGCTATGTGTGCTCTCTTGTAGTTCTATTGAAGTTTAACGTGTTTATTTCCAGTTCTGTAAAGAAGGTCATGGGTAGCTTGACAGAAATAGCATAAATCTATAAATTACTTTGAGTAGTATAACCATTTGCACAATATTGATTCTTCCTAACCATAAGCATGGAAAGTTTTTCCATCTGTTTGTGTCCTCTCTTATTCCCAGAGCAGTGGATTGTAGTTCTTCTTCAGGAGATCCTTTATATCCTTTGTTGGTTTTATTCCTAGATATTCTATTTTCCTTGTAGCAATTGTGAATGGGAGTTCACTTTTTATTTGGTTCTCTGTTAATCTGTTATTGGTGTACGGGAATGCTTGTGATTTCTGCATATTGATTTTCTATCCTGAGACTTTGCTGAAGTTGCCTAGCAGTTTAAGATTTTGGGCTGGATGATGGGGTCTTCCAAATATACAATCATGTCATCTGCAAATAGAGACAATTTGGCTTTCTCCTTTCCTAATTAAATACCCTTTATTTCTTTTTCTTACCTGATTCCTCTGGCTAGAATTTCCAATACTACATTGAATAGGAGTGGTGACAAAGGGCATCTTTGTCTAGTGCCAGATTTCAAAGGGAATGCTTCCAGTTTTTGCCCATTCAGTATGATATTGGCTCTGGGTTTCTTGTATATAGCTTTTATTATTCTGAGACACGTTTCATTTATATCTAGTTTATTGAGGGTTTTTAGCATAAAGGGCTGTTGAATTTTGTTGAAGGACTTCTGTGCATCTATTGAGATAATCATGTGGTTTTTGTCTTTGGTTCTGTTTATGTGGTGGATTACGTTTACAGACTTGTGTATTTTGAACCAGCCTTGGATCTCCTAGATGAAGCCTACTTGATCGTGATGAATGAGCTTTTTGATGTGCTGTTGCAATCAGGTTGCCAGTATTTTGTTGAAGATTTTTGCATCTATGTTGATCATGGATGTTGGCCTGAAGTTTTCTTTTTTTGTTGAGTCTCTGCCAGGCTTTGGTATCAGGATGATGTTGGTCTCACAGAATGATTTGGGAAGGATTCCCTCTTTTTGGATTGTTTGGAATAGTTTCAGGAGGAATGGTACCAGCTCCTATTTTATGTCTAGCAGAATTCAGCTGTGAACCCACTTGGACCTAGACTTTTTTTGGTTGGTAGGCCATTAATTTCTGCCTCAATTTCAGTCCTTGTTATTGGTCTGTTCAGGGTTTCAACTTCTTCCTGGTTTAGTCTTGCAAGGGTGTTAAGTGTTCAAGAATTTATCTATTTCTTCCAGGTTTACTGGTTTATGTACATAGAGTCATTTGTAGTAATCTCTGATGATAGTTTTGATTTCTGTGGAATCAGTGATGATATCTGCTTTATCATTTTTTATTGCATCTATCTGATTCTTCTATCTTTTCTTTTTTATTAACATGGCTAGCAGTGTATCTATTTTGTTGAACTTTTTAAAAAACCAGCTCCTAGATTTATTGATTTTTTTGAAGGGTTTTGTTTTGTTTTGTTTTTTTGTCTCTATCTCCTTCAGTTCTGCTTTGATCTTAGTTATTTCTTGTCTTCTGCTGGCTTTTGAGTTTGTTTTTTTTTTTTTTATCTTGCTCCTCTAGCTCTTTCAATTTTGATGATAGGGTGTCAATTTTATATCTTTCCTCACTTCTCATGTGGGCATTTATTGCTATAAATTTCCCTTCAGACATTGCTTTAAATGTGTTCCAGAGATTCTGGTACCTTGTGTCGTCGTTCTAGTTGGTTTTGAAGAACATGTATATTTCTTCCATCATTTCATTGTTTATCTAGTCAACATTTAAGAGCCAGTTGTTCAGTTTCCATGAAATTGTGCAGTTCTGAGTTAGTTTCTTGATCCTGAGTTCTAATTTGATTGCACTGTGGCCTGAGAGACTGTTTGTTATGATCTGTTCTTTTGTATTTGCTGAGGACCGATTACTTCCAATTATGTGGTCAATTTTAGAGTAGGTGTGATGTGATGCTGAGAAGAATGTATATTCTGTGAATTTGGGGTAGAAAGTTCTAGAGATATGTGTTAGGTCTGCTTGATACAGATCTGAGTTCAAGTCCTGGATATACTCGTTAATTTTCTGTCTCATTGATCTGTCTAATATTGATAGTGAAGTGTGAAGTCCCCCCCCCATTATTGTGTGGGAGTCTAAGTCTCTTTGTAGGTCATTAAGAACTTGCTTTATGTACCTGGGTGCTCCTGTATTGGGCGAATATATATTTAGGATAGTTAGCTCTTCTTATTGCACTGATCCTTTTACCATTATGTATAATGCCCTTCTTTGTCTCTTTTGTTCTTTATTGGTTTAAAATCCATTTTATCAGAGACTAGGATGGCAACTCCTTCTCTTTTTTGCTCTCCATTTGCTTGGTAAATCTTCCTCCATCCATTTATTTTGAACCTATCTGTGTCATTGTACATGAGATGGGTTTCCCGAATACAGCATACCACTGGGTCTTGACTTTGTATCTAATTTGCCAGTCTGTGTCTTTTGACTGGGACATTGAGTCCATTTACATTTAAGTTTAATATTATTATATGTGAATTTGATCCTTACATTTTGATGCTAGCTGGTGGTTTGCCAGTTAGTTGACACAGTTTCTTCATTGTATCAATGGTCTTTACCATTCGGTATGTTTTTGGAGTGGTTGGTACTGCTTTTTCCTTTCCATGTTTAGTTCTTTCAGGAGCTCTTGTAAGGCAGGCCCATTGGTGATGAAATCTCTCAGCAATTGCTTGTCTGTGAAGGATTTTATTTCTCCTTCATTTATGAAGCTTAGTTTGTCTGGATATGAAATTCTAGGTTGAAAGTTGTTTTCTTTCAGGATGGTGAATATTGGCCCCACTCTTTTCTGGCTTTAAGCTTTCTGCAGAGATATCCACTGTGAGTCTGATGGGCTTCCCTATGTGAGTATCCCAACCTTTCTCTCTGGCTGCCTTTAGTGTTTTTTCCTTCATTTCAATGCTGGTGAATCTGACAATTATGTGCCTTGGGATTGCTCTTCTTGAGGAATATCTTTGTGGTGTTCTCTGTATTTCCTGGACTTGAATGTTGGCCTGCCTTGCTATATTGGGGAAGTTCTCCTGGATAATGTCTTCAAGAGTGTTTTCCAGCTTGGATTCATTCTCCCATCACATTCAGGTACACCTATCAAATGTAGATTAGGTCTTTTCACATAATCCCATATTTCCTGGTGGCTTTGTTCATTTGTTTTTACTATTTTTTCTCTAATCTTGCCTTCTCATTTTATTTCATTGAGTTGATCTTCAGTCTCTGGTATCCTTTCTTCTGCTTGGTCGATTTGGCTATTGAAGCTTATGTATGCTTTGTAAAGTTCTCATGCTATGTTTTTCAGCTCCATTAAGTCGTTTATATTCTCCTCTAAGCTGGTTATTCTAGTTAGCATTTTGTCTAAACTTTATTCAATGTTCCTAGTTTCTTTACATTGGGTCAGAACATGTTCTTTTAGCTCAGAGAACTTTGTTATTACCCACCTTCTGAAGCCTGCTTCTGTCAATTTATCAGACTCATTCCCCATCCAGCTTTGTTCCCTTGCTGTTGAGGAGTTGTAATCCCTTGGAGGAGGAGAGGTGTTCTTATTTTTGGTGTTTTTTTGCATTGGTTTTTTTGCATCCTTTTTGGACTGGGTTCTTCCCATCTTTGTGGTCTTTGTAGCTGGTAACTTTCAGTTGGAGTCTCTGAGTGGACATACTTTTTGTTGATGATGAAGTTATTTCTTTCTGTTTTTTTAGTTTTCCTTTTGACAGTCAGGCCCCTTTGCTCTAGGACTGCTGGAGATCCACTCCAGATTCTGCTTGCCTGGGGATCATCCATGGGGGCTGCTGAACAGTAAGGGTTTCTGCCAGTTTCTTCTTCTGCTATGTTCGTCCCAGAAGGATACCCCCTAGATGTCAACCTGAGCTCTCCTTTATAAGGAGCCTCTTTGGATCTGTGGGATTGAGGAGCCTCTTGAGGATATACTCTGTCCCTTATCAGAGCTCAAGTGCTGTTCTGGGAGCTCAGTTTTTCCTTTCAGACCTGCTGAGCAAGTATGTTTAAGTCTGATGCAGTAGAACTCATAACCGCCTCTTTCCTCAGGTGCTCTGTCCTGGGAAGTTGGGGCTTTATTTATAAGTTCCTAATGTGTTGCTGCCTTTTTTCAGAGATGCCCTGCCCAGTAAGGAGGTAGTCTAGTCACAGTCTGCCAGCAGAAGCATTGCTGAGCTGCCTCGGGCTCTGCCCAGTTGCGGTTTTGTTTACAGAGGTATAGTTAGAACTGCCTTGGTAATGGTGGTCTGCCTCAGTAATGTCAGACTGCCTCAGTAATGGCAGACTGCCTAAGTAATGGCAGATTGCCTCAGTAAGAGTGGACTGCCTCGGTAATGGTGAACTGCCCCAGTAGTGGGGGACTGCCTCAGTAATGGTAGATGCCCTCTCCCCAACAGACCTGGACTGTCCAGTCTGGCTGTGCTTGCTGGGAAACTGAATCCAGAGCATTTCATATTGCTGGTCTTTGTGGGGGTGGGACCCACTGAGCCAGATTATCTGGCTCCCCACTTTCAGCCCTCTCCTTTTCAGCTGAATGGGCAGCTCTATCTCCCAGGCATTCCAGGTGCCAGTTGAAACGGCCACCCAGATTTGTGTGAGTTTTTGTGTGAAAATCCATTGCACTGGCTGAAACAGCCTTGCTGGAAACTCGTGGTGCTTTTCGGCCTGGGAACCTCCTGGTGTGTGGGTGGCAAAAACTGCAGGAGAAGCACAGTATCTGAACCTGAGTGCTGGATTGAATGGAAAAGCCCCCGAAGGCCTCCCTTGGTTAGGGAGGGTGGTCCTGCAGGGATTGCACTTCCCAGGTGAAGCAGCACCTTACCCTGCCTTGGCTCGCCTCTCTTGGGCTGCACCCACTGTACAAACAGTCCCACTGAGATGCACCTGGTACCTCCTTTGGAAATGCGGTGATCACTCACCCTCTGCGTTGTTCTTTCTGGGAACTGCACTCCAGAGCTCTTAATATTTGGCCATCTTGGATCTAATACTTTCTTTTGATTGTTTTCCATTGAGTTTATCATGGTTGGAGAACATACTCTATAAGATTTCTAACCCTTATAATTTACAGTGATATGTTCTATAGCCTAGCATGTTGTCACCCTTGATTAATGATTCAAATTTTACCTGAAAAGGAAAGGTATTTTGATTCAATTCTGAAAATATATGATGATTCAAATGTACTTGAAAAGATAGTATATTCTGAAGTATACTGAGTGTATGTCTTATATAATTAAATTTGTGTTACTATAAGGGAATACCTGAAACTGAATAATTTATAAAAACAAAATGCCAGCAGCAGCTCAAGATTCTGCTGGCTGGAAGACTGAACATCTAGGGAAAGCCTCAGGCTGTTTCCACATACGGAGAAATGTGAAGGAGAGCCAGCATGTGCAGAGATCACATGGCAAGAGAGGAAACAAGGGAGAAACTGGGCGTGCCAGACTCTTAAACAATCATCTCTGCTAGAAACTATAAAGTTGGAACTTCTGACTCACCACCACCCCAGAACATTAGACTATTCATGAGGGATCTACCCCATGACACCCCATCACCTCCCATCAGATCCCAACCCCAACTACATGAATCAAATTTCAGCATGTGGTTAGGAGGGGACAAACATACTAATGATAGCAGTGAGTAATAATTTAATTCAGTCTTTTATATCATTATTGAAAATTTGAGATTTAAAAAAATGAAATATTTATAAAGAATCTAATTTCCAACTATAATTATTCTTTTAGATATGTGCATGTTTAGGATTACATATCTTTTAGATATGTGAATATTTTTCTGATAAATTGTTCTTTTTGCCATTAAGAAATTCCCTTCTTTATCTCTGGTAGTATTTCCTATCTTGACTTTTTGTGTCTGATATTAATATAGGCAGGCCAAATTTCTTACACTTTTTGTTTCCACAACATACTGTTTTTCACTTTTGCTTTCAACATTTTATACTTAAAGTATATATATTAGGCTATAACTCTATAGTTGAGACTTACACATCTATTTTGAAAATTTCTTTTATTTGTAGTTATTAGTCTATTGCCGTTTAATTTATTGCAACAATTATATGGTTGGATTTGGGTTTGCCCTGTTATTATTAACGTTCTATTTATCCCATATGGTCTTGATAATTTACTTCCTGTTCTGTCTTCTTTTCAGTTAACTCTAAGTTTTTAATATTTTAATTTTTCTATTGGCTATATCTCTATGCATTCTATTTTTTATTAATTCCTTGTGATTGAATCTTTAATTTATTGCAGTTCACCTAGAATTAATATTGTAACGCTTCCTATAGAATGTTGAAAACTTGTCATAATATATTTCCATACCCTTACTAGGCAATTATGTTGTTGTGTATCGTGTGTGTGTGTGTGTGTGTGTGTGTGTGCGCGCGCGCGCGCGCACGCACGCGCATGCGCACACAGGTACGCACGTGTGTGGGTGCACCCACACATATTCAGTGTATCTCTATATATATTTTTTCTATAATTATGTGTAATAATTGTTGCTTTTAAAATGGTGCGCTTTTAAAAATAAGGAGAAAATAGAAGACATTTTACATTTACCTACACATTTGCCGTATCTGGTGCTCTTCATTCTTAGTGTCGTCTTCAGTATAATTTCTCTTCAGTTGTGGTTTTTTTTTAGCATTTACTTTATTGCAGGTGCATTGTAATGAATTATTATTGAAACTCAAAATAAGAGGTTTATATTCAGAAATGTCTTTATTTACTTAGGTTTCATTTTTTAAAAATACTTGTGATGGATAGTATATTTCTGAGCTGACAGGTTTTATATCACCGTTGTTTTTGATGGTAATTCATTCAGCACTCTAAGGATATCATTTCATTGTCTTCCAGCCTACCTTTTTGTTTTCTATGACCATTCAGCTTTTCTCTTGTATAAAAGGAATCATTTCATTCTCTTTTAAGATATTTTCTTCATCTCTTAAAATATGCATTGTAAGGTTTTGTAAGGAAGGCGAGAGTAAAAGAACGACAGAGTGAAAGAGTTGGTGGCTCAACAGCAACACAAGCTTATTGAACAAAGACCTGTGGCGGGGACAACAGCTAGTGCAGGAGCCTGCCCTCGCTTACAGACTGTGGTAATTACAGGTGTGGGCAGGAGAGCTCTGGGCTTGCTGTGAAATGCGTGGGCAGTAAGGTTAGCTGCTCATAAGGGAGGAATTTCCTGTGGTCAGTCGGTTAAGCCTGGTACTTCTCCAGCAGAATGTTTCTCATGGTCTAAGCCCTAGTGGAACTTTCTTCTCTCACCAAGGTCTGCACAATGGCGAGGTTTTACACAGTGGAGCAGCTTGAGCTAACGTGCATAAGTTGCAATTTTGACTTTGTATTAATTCTTTGGATTTGTGGAGCTTTTTGTGTGTGATTTGCACTTTTCACCATGTTTGGTAAAATGTTAGCCATTAATTATAGTTTTCTGCCCAATTCTTTATCTCCTCTCCTAGGACATCTAGACTCCATTTTATTTTCAAACTTGTTCTCTCCTATATTTTCAGTATTTTATAAATTACTATTTAAATTACTTTTTCACTTTTTTTCTAATCAAATATTAAGCAAATTCAATAAATGCTTTATTTTAGATAATGCAAATTTTAATTTTAAAATTTTCATTTGTGGCTTTATTATATAGTTTTCTGCTTATCTGTGAATGTTCCCCATTTGCTAATTCGTGTGGCCCTAGCCTTTTTTTTTTTTTTTTTTTTTTTTTTTTTTTTTTTTTTTTTTCCTGAGACAGAGTCCTGCTCTGTTGCCTGGCTGGAGTACAGTGGTATGATCTCAGCTTACTGCAGCCCAGCCTCCACATTGTGAGTTTAAACAATTCTCCTGTCTAAACCTCCAGAGTAGCTGTGCCTACAGGCACGTGCCACCACACCCAGCTAATTTTGTGTATTTTTAGTAGTGACAGGGTTTCACTGTCTTGGCCAATATGGTCTTGTGATATTGTGCTGGCCTAGAGCCAGAACCAGAGCAAAACTATTTTATAAAATGCAAAACTGTTTTTAGATAAGTTGAAATGGCTGCCCCATTCTCCTTACAATAACTACTGTCCTTGGCCTCTGTAAATAGAACTGCCAGTTTGTTCTTCAAAACTATGTAAAGCTGCTTACCTTTTCTTATCATTAACTGCTCTCTGTGGCCCTAATGTGACAGGCAAGCAGTCCTAACCCATGCCATCTTGGCTCCTGTGACTTGTAATAAGTAACTAAGGTCTGTGATTTCCACCTTAACCAGATAATGTGTAAACAAATGTTTATCTTGACTTCTGTAAACCACTTAAGTAACAAACGGAATGACAAAAGTCCCCTAGCCCTTGGAATGTCCGGAGACCCCCACCCTCATCTCTGCCCAGGAGGTAATTTACAGAATCCACTAGCCCTGGGAATGTCTGAAGCCTTTTCATCCCCATCCTTGCCCCTCACCCCCACTCCCAAGGTGGTTTTTCGGGTATAAAAAATCGTGGCACCCTCCTGTTGCCACCACAGGTTGGAGAGACGTGAGTCCTCTGTGGTCACCGGCATAAATAAATGACCCTGCAATCTGGCATACTTTTGTCTCGTGATAACTTTCTACACTCGGTCGAATACAACAGTCTCAATCTCTTGACCTTGTGATCCACCCGCCTTGGCCTCCCAAAGTGCTGGGATTACAGGCGTGAGCCACCATGCCTGGCCACTTTTTTAAAATTCTTTTATCTCCTTAAATATATTGACAGTGGCTCCTTTTAATTATTTGTCTGCTTACCAGAACTGTCTAAAATATTTATGATCTTAGTGCAAATTTAACATGTAGATCACATTTTCTTATTTCTCACCATTAAATAAAAAAGAATTGTACCTGAACATGGTGAATGATAGGCTATTGAGCCTTTGGATTCTTTTTCTAAAGAATGTTGATTCTGCCTTTAGCAGATAGATGACATGTCAGGATTACTACTCTAAACTCTGCCTTGTCTAGAGTGTACAGCAGTAAAGTCCCGGCTGAGCTCTCTCAGCCTTGCAGCTACTGCCTTCCTTATGTATCTTCATGCTCTCTCCTATACATGAACTGTTTCTGTGTTAGTCAAGGAGCTGGGTAAAGATTTCATGTGAATTTTTCTTGCGGGTGGCAGGTATCTGAGTTACTGGCGGTGAATCCATATGGGTCAGGCAGCAACCTCAATTCTTGCTTCCTCAGAAGTAAGAATTCAGCTGAGCAGCATAAGGCGGAAAAAGAGACCGAGGCAAGTTTCAGAGCAGGAGCAGGTTTATTTAAAAAGGCTTTAGAACACTTAAAAAAGGAAAGTACGTTTGGAAGAAACCCAGGTGGGCATGTGAAGGTCAAGCGTGGTGTTCAACCTTGATCCTAAGACTTTACAGACTGTCCCCTTTCTCAGTATTCCTCCCTTAGGATGGGCTGCCTTAATGCAAAATGCCCTCTTTACCCTTGGGAGGTGAGCACGCACAGTGTGCTCAGGAAGTTGTACACATGCCCACATGAGACTTTGTTCACTTTTCTGGTAGAATGCCCCCAGAAAATGGTCATACTCTGCCATTTTGTCTCTTAATGAGCGTGCCCAGGAAGTTGTGTCCCCTGGCACCTGCATCCAATAGACACTTTCATGCACCAGTGTGGACCTTCAGGAATTGGCCTCTCCCTGGTGCCCACTGCCAGTGTATCACTTTTAGAGTGATACAGGCAATGTGATAATTGCTGAACCATCAAATGACATTCCTAGTGGATGATGGAAAAGCCCTCTCCAGCCCCACCCATAACTGTCTAACTTCCTAACTAGCGAAATTGTAATATTTTAGCTACATCAAACAGCTGTTTCCTTTCTAGTATTTGTCCTGCAAATACTAATATTTCCCCCCTCATCTTTTAGTTATCCTCTAAGTTATTGTCACACTCCATTGAGCCAGTGAAATTGCAGCTTTGTATTTGATCTCTAGTAACCCACACACAAAAGGGCATGGAGGTCCAGGTATTACCCTCAAGCAGTAGTCCGTACAATAAAAAACTCCACTCACTCGGTGCAATTCTCTTCTTTCAAGGGTTGAACTTTCTTCAGTTTCTTCCTGGTTTTGCTCATGTTATGGTGCCTCCAGTTATGTTTTTATATTTTCTCCAGATTTTTAAAGACAGCATTCCGAGATAAACTACTGTGTCAATATCTAAAGCAGTTATTTGTGAGGCTAATATCTGAGATATGTTTAAACACTTCCCTCCTGCCCCAGGCTCCTCTTAGCTGCTTTTTTCCCTGTTTCTCTCCAGTAAGCTAATTGGCCTAAGGATTAATTTTTTGCTTTGCTATATATATCAGTCTCGTCTTAAATTCTTAACTGCAAAATTTTCTTTGTCATCAAGATTGCCTGTGGTTTTGCACTTCCTCACGTTATGTTTCAAATAAAAATGAGTTCCTTGGAGAGAGTTTGGGAATTCAGTTTTAAGGACTGTGTCTGCACCAGGGCAAAGTCTCTAACTCACTCCTCCGGGCTTGGGTGAAGGTAAGAGCTTCTGGACCTTTCTGCATGTGAAACCCCCATACTATCAGCTAGCTGGGGCTACGGTGATCAGTCTCCACATATACTTGGCCTGCTGAAACTGAGGTAAATATTATGCCCTATGAGTTGGGATTGGGTACAGAAAAAAGGAAGCCGTAAACTCTCAGTCACACTAACCAGGAACTTAGCCTCTGCAATTCAGCCTTTAAGCAGATAAATGCGGCGGCCTTTCTATTTCCAGTGAGATACAATATCTCTTGATTGGGAGTTGAAAAGAGAGGTAGCTTCCTCTTCTTAGCCATATTCTCCGTGTGTAGAAACTCCAACACAGTCAGCTGGAAGCTGTGGTTAATGGGTTGTAGCTCAAGTGCCACGGACATTCAGCACTCGTATGAATTAGTACGTTTTCTTAAATGTTTCCTCATTTGTTGTCTGCCTGCCTATAGAACATAAAATGATCATTCTGTTATAGTTTTTCCCAGTTACGGTGGTTTCCCTGGGGATGCCATCCTCAGGATAGCTCATGCTGGATTCTGGAGATGGACTCTGCTCTGCTTTACTTTTAAGAATGTCTGTTCCCATTACTTTCTTAGGCCTTTCCTTTCTTCATCAGTCACCCTGACGGTGCACACAAATAGTCTTTCCCAAACTCTCTTTCTTTTATATTTAAGGGAGTCTCTGTTTTATTAATTGAATACTTTTTTTTCCCCATGATCTAGGTCTAAAAAATAATTCTTCATTTTAATTCAAAAAACAAAAGAATTATTTTGTTTTGACACATGTGAAACCTAATTTGTTTTCTCTATGGAATAATTTGGCCTGGACAGTAGGATATCTTTGTAGAAGACATAAGAATAAAGTTGGAAATTATATAAAGGAGAAAGTAACTTAAGACAAAGAGCTAATCTCTATGATATTAAAGAGTTCTGGTAGAATAAAAAGGTTACAATACATGTATAAAAATTTCAGAAAAAGAAATAAAATAGCCTATATACATGAAAATATGCTTATCTCACTCATAATAAAGAAAATATAATTAAAATGGTATTAAAATATATTTTTTAAGTTATGGTAACAGCAAATAACCAAAATGATGGCAGCATACTCAGTCGTCAATGCTGTAAAGGCCCTCTCACACACTGCAGCTGGGTGTGAAAACCTATTTAACCACATCAAGGGAAGTTTGGCCATGTTTTTAACATGATTGCATTAAATAGCGCTGACTCATAATTCCACTTCCGGGACTCTATACTGAAATAGGATTCTACAGATAGAAACAATATATGTGTTAGACTATTCCCAGCAGTATTACATATAACAGCAAGAGACAGGAAACAATCGAAATGACTGCAAATAGTTGACCTGGTGGGAAAAAAACATATATAGCTACATAAAGGTGTAATAAACAGGTGTAAAAGCATGAGGAAGATTATGGAGTACTTGAAACAATCGTTAGACTGTGTGTATCCAAAAAGATGGTGCCAAAGAAAATCTATGCAGCCTTTTTTCTAAGGAAGAAAGGTGAACACACACACATGCACATACACACTTACAAACATACCCAACAATACACTCATACATCCATAGCAAAAAGGACCATCAGGAAGATAAACCAGAAACTAATTAAAGAGGGAATCTCTGCAAGAGGATTAGATTAGGGGTTGCAGAGAATAGCATAGAAATCAAAGTATAACTTTTTAAACTACAGCATTTTTTATAGATTATAAATATATAAGCTTTAAATTATATAAAAGTATAACATATTAAACACATTTAAAAATATCAAAGTGGTTGTTTTTTTTTGTTTTTTTTTTTTTTTTTGAGAAAGTCTCGCTTTGTTGCTCAGGCTAGAATGCGGTGGTACAATCTTGTCTTACTCCAACATCTGCCTCCCAGGGTCTAGGAATCCTTCTGCCTCAGCCTCCTGAGTAGCTGGGATTACAGGTATGCACCACCAAGCCCAGCTCATTGTTTTGTGTCTTTAGCAGAGACAGGGTTTCACCATGTTGACCAGGTTGGTCTTGAACTCCAGATCTCAAGTGATCCATCAGCCTCAGCTTCCCAAAGTGATAGGATGATAGGCAGGAGCCACTGTGCTGGCCTCAAAATGATATTTTTAAAATATGAAATTGGAAACAAACTAAACAAATAAACTCAACTTGTGTCGAATTCATAGCAAAAATACAGAGTGAAAAAGCGATATGTCAAATTTTTTTTTCTTTTCTTCAGTTGGAGTCTTGCCCTGTTGCTTAGGCTGGAGTGTAGTGGCCCTGTCTTGGTTCACTGCAAACTCTACCTTCCAGGTTGAAGTGATTCTCTGGTCTCAGCCTCCTGAGTAGCTGAGATTATAGAAACTGCACCACTGTGCCTGACTAATTTTTGTATTTTTAGTAGAGACAGGGTTTCATCATGTTGGCTGTTCTCAAACTTCTGAACTCAGGTGATCCACCCACCTTGGCCTCCCAAAGTGCTGGGATTACAGGCTTGAGCCACCATGTCCAACCTATTTTGAATGATTTTTAACACAATATCTTTTTGTCACATCTCTACTAGCTTTTGAGTATCAAAAAGAGTAAGTACAATATATTTTGAGGACAAAAAGTAGCACATGTAAATCAAACTTTCTCTTTTTGACACTAAAAAGCTAGTAGAGGTGTGACAAAAGGACACAGGAGCTACCTTGAAGGGACCTAGAGGGCAAATATGGCATAATATGAGCATAAGAAAGAATAATGGGCATAAGTAAATATAAAACAATAATGGAAAACAATTCCTGATGTATTAGTGTTACTAAAATAAAATAAAAAGAGGAAAAGCTTTTACTCATTATCTTTGAAAATTACTATTACTTCAACTGCTTATTCTTTTTTATAGCCTTTTTTTACTTTTAATTTTTGTGGATACCTAATAGGTATATATGTATATCAGCTCTTATTCTTAGTGTTGGTAATTAAAGGGAGATAATTATGGACTTTCTGTCTTTTTTTTTTTTTTCTTTTTTGAGACAGTCTTACTGTGTAACCAGGTGCCAGGCTGGAGTGCAGTGGTACGATCTCGGCTCACTGCAACCTCTGCCTATAGGGTTCAAGCAGCTCTCCTGCCTCAGCCTCCCAAATAGCTAGGACTACAGGCACACACCACCACGCCCAGCTAATTTTTGTATTTTAGAAGAGACGGGATTTCACTATCTTGTCCATGATGGTCTCGATCTCTTGACCTTGTGATCTGCCCGCCTCAGCCTCCCAAATTGCTGGGATTACAGGTTTGAGCCACGAAGCCTGGCCAATTTTCTCTTTTTAAGACAAATTGTAGTTCATACTGACTTGATGAGGCAAAAAAAGAAAAAGAAACCCCATTTTGTTATGTATGGAAATGACAGAATTAGAAAAAATATTTCTTTAATTTATAACTAAACAATTGATTTTTGCTGAACCCTCAGTGGATGCTGAAACTATTATAAGAAATATTTTATTGCATAAACCACCATAGTAAAACTGTCATTCACTGCATATTTTCTAATTGCAAAGAAATTTATGAAACTCTAAAATAAAGTGATATGGAGATCATCTTAAATTATCAGTCAAATTTAGCATTACTACTAGTAAGACAATTTGATATATTTGTCTTGATGTAATGTTATATGAGGAGTTCCTGAAAGATGTTACTGACTGTGGCTAACGTGATTTAATCTGGTCTTAGATCTCATTTCCAATTTGGCAGACATACTGAGTTTAGAAAAACTGAGTTAGCAACTAGTAAAATCCATAATTTCAGATATTTAATAAAATAGCATTTTTTTAAAATCAGTTAAGCTCCTTTAAATTAAGACAGAGAACATTTGAAACTTAACTCCATCCTGGTTAAAAAAAAACAACGCTAAACTGAAGGCAACAGTTATGAAATGCATTTAAGGAACAATCGGGGAGATTCTAATAAGGCCTAGATGTTAGCTCATATCCAATATTTATGATTAATATTGTTAGTGTGATAATGGTCTAAGTAGCATCCAGAATATCCTGATTATTATTAATTAATAACAGACACATGCTAGAGTATTTAAGGTTAAAGGTTCATGAAGTCTCCCACTTGTTTTGAAAAGGTTCAAAAAGCATGCATTTGCACTTAAACATATAAAGTGGACAAATGTTTATGTGCCCACCCGAAATTCATATGTTGAAATCCTAACTCCCAAAGTGAGGATATTAAGAGGTGGGGCCTTTGGGAGATGATTAGATCATGAGAACAAAGCCCTCATGAATGGGATTAGTGCTTTCAAAAGAACCCAAAGAGAGCCCCTGCCATCATGTGAGGTTACAGTGAAGAGAAGGCCATCTATGAAGAAACAGACCCTCACCAGACACTGAGACTTCTGATGCCTTGGCTTAGGCTTCCCTGTCTCCAGATCTGTGCACAAAGAATTTCTATTATTCACAAGCCACCCAGTCTATGGCGTTTTGTTATAGCAGCCCAAACATACTAAGACAACATATATACACAAAATATATGGCAAAATGTTAACAATTATCGAATTTTGGTTGTAGGTTTACTGATATGTATTGTGCTATTTTAAAAAATTTTTACATATGTTGAAGTAACTTGTAATAAGAATTATAAAAAATCAAAAGAATAAATTATTTTAAAAAGTGAAGCTAGAAATGTAGATAATGAACTATCATTTATTAAGTGCTTATACTTCTCCTCTATTTAATCTTCTTAACATCTTTGAAAGTTTCATATTATTATTCCCATTTACGAATAGGAACTAAGGCATACAGCAGTTGAGTAATTTTCTAAAATAAGAGACCATAGTGCAGGTAAACTACTTACAGGATAGGTAGAGAAAGCTGTATTTAACTCCACACGTAGTGGGACCCTAAAAAAGTTTCCAACCACAGGCCAAGCATAGGTGCTCATACCTGTAATCCCAGCATTTTGGGAGGCTGAGGCAGGCTGATCACCTGAGGTAAAGAGTTTGAGATCAATCTAGCCAACATGGTGAAACCCCATGTTTAGTAGAAAACTAAAAATATGAACATTAGCTGGTTGTGGTGGTGGGCGCCAGTAATCCCAGCTACTCCGGAGGCTGTGGCAGGAGAATTGCTTGAACTCAGGAGGTGGAGGTTGCAGTGAGCTGAGATTGTACCACAGAACTCTAGCAAGGGCAAAAGAAGCTAGATTCCATCTAAAACAAACAAACAAACAAAACAAAACAAAAAACAGAAAAAGAAAGGTTTGCAATCACAGGCATATGATCAGAATATTAGTTTAGTAGGATTTATTTTGTAATTGCATTCATTAAGAACTGAAGTCAGGGAGGGTAGCTTTAAAATATTTAGGTAACATTCTAGTGAACAGATGATACATGATTGAAGATACTGAGTGTAGGAATGTAAGCTGGGGAGCAAAAGCCTAAGACATTTGGAATGTATACCATACCTGACTTGGAATCTGACTGAAATTTAAGATAGAAGAAATATGAGTCAAAAATGCTTAAACCTTAAATTGACATTACTAAAATATGGTACTGCCATTAATTAAAATTTGCATATGAGGCTTTGAATTTGGTGGCAGAAATGGGGGTGGCAAAAGAAATTTTATTTTGGACGTATTGATTTGGGCATCACTGAAGATAAAAGTGGGTTATTGGCAATTTCAACATGATGTCAGGTCATTGGCTGGAGCGTCATAAACATCTGAGTCCCTGAAAATAAAGAAATCCCTAATGGTAGAGCATATGGAGAAACAGAGCTCGGCAAAAGGCTTTAAGCATTAAAACTTAGAAATTTTCTTTCTTCCCCCAAGCAGTTGTAGTATAATAAAGCCTCAAAGGTAGAAATATATACATACTAATGTCAGATATGGTAGAGACATACAGATAAAAGAAAAATATAATTTTAAGAAGAAGGTTTCTGTGTAGGCAAGAATGAGCAAGGTAAGCCAAGAAGTTTCTGTTCCTTAGGCAATTAACAGTGTTTTGGTATATTAAAGATAATAGTAAATATGACAGCAGGAATTTGGGATAAAGTGTATCCATCCCTTCATGATTTTAAACATTTCGGTTTTAAGAAAGCCTATGAACTGCCTCATAGGGTTGCTAGCTGAGTATAGAAGACTTTCATTTTACTGACAGTAATTGTGCTTTTCCTGCATAAATAGAGATCCTGAACTTATTAAAGTTCTTAAATCCTTTCCCATCACATAAGAAGAAAAAAATGGACACACTTTGCCAAATTGAAATATTAGTGAATAAAGCCCCAATGAAATAGGGACATTTTGTCTTCTCAGAGCACCTATTGAACAATTCTCTACATGATGTATCAGCTGCCCTCTGCTAAAAAGGTCAAGCATTCCAAGGATATTTGTACTGCTTCTTCCCTCTGCCAATAAAAGAGATGGATAAATTTATGATAAGATCTATTCTCAGTGGAGAATAGATTTTAAATATTTATTGAAGCTCATAGGCCTCTATACAACTTTTATAGGACATTTCTCTGTATCACTAGTCAAAAAATGTCATCTGCATATATATATATATATATATATGTATATTTCATTAAGTTTTTTGGCTTTTCAAGTATGTGGCTGCTTCATTGTTTTTATATTAGTTACATCTAAGCACATTTGTTTAAATCTTTAAATTGTAGCATGGTTTAGAACACATATTATGTTCATTATTTAATTTACATGCTAATTTAATTTAAAACATAAATTTTTCTACCAGTGCAAAGAATGGATTTCTATTTATTTAACTGTTACTTTTTCCTAATTTGGTTGTTGCTTTGCAGCATTGTAGGAATGCATTTTTAGGTACCATAGTAGGCATCATTAAAACGTTGTGTGAATGTGATTTAGTTGTCTGTAGGTACCATAGGAGGCATTAAAATCATTATTGACATCAGTGAGATAAAAATTGGCAACTCTGATTATTTCTGAATTTAGCAGGAAATATCACATCTAGGCGATGTTGATTCATTTTTAAAAATCCTGAAGAGACAGCTTTATCATGATTAGTCTAAGTAAGTATAAGATTAACTCATTCTAATTCTCAGCAAATGTATTTCCTTGTTAGAGGCAAAATAACTAGACAGTGACTTTTAAAACTTCGGTGGCTGTTGGCAGCAGTACATCAAAGTTTCAACTCATTTTGAAATTGTGGCACTAGGATATTTTATTAAGGGCAAATAATGAGATAATGTATTCAAATAGTAATTGAACATGTTGCTTCTTAGCATCTGTTCATATGATGAAGGAGTTAGTATTATCATAACTCAATCATACTGTGATGTCCCTATGGTCAACATAAATAATATTCATCTTCCATCTCATATATATATCTCATCAAAATAATTGTTACAGTAGCTTCTGCGTCTTGGATGTCTGTGCAATATTCACCTGTGTGATGGGTGAGAAAATTCTAAAAGAGCCTATCAAGATAGTGAAGTATATACTAATATCCTGAATATGAAATTCTATGGCATTTTGTTTTTACAGAAATTATTAAAATGAATATTCCAACTTTTGAATTATAAAAGGAAGGATAAAATTGGTTCTAAATTTAAAATACTTTCCCCAGTATAGCTTTAAGCAGAGCTAGACTAACTATAAAGATAGAATGCATGCAGAAGTTGAAAAGGAATGTTTCTAAATTTTAATGTCCTATATCTGTAACTTTTTCTAAATATGAAAGTTCCCCTTTCAACTAGGTTTCAGAATGCTGGCAATATTTCATTTCCCTGTGAGGGTTATAAGGTAGGAGTAGTAAAGTAAATAGTTTGAGTCACTTATCTACTTTTCAGGCCTTGGTTCAAGTTCAACCAAAGAAGTTAAATTAATGTTTTCTTCTAGTTGTCAGGAAGAGTCACAAAGAGGAATTTATTCGTTATAACTTCTGTCTACTATGCAGTTACTGAATTCAAAAGACCAAGGCACATCAGCTTCAGGAAGCTATTTAGTTCAGTTGTGTAAGATTTCAGAAATCCAAATTGATAGTGGAAAGGGAATCGTGAGAGAATAAAAGGGTTGAAATTATATATTTTAGAGGAATTTACATTAGTATGTGTGCAATACAATATCCCCATCATAGAGAGTAATAAAAAGTGAATGTCTCTCTGCTATTTCTTTTATGCCTCCCTTGAATATTTTAAAAGGCTTGAGGGAGGTTCAAATCCCATTATACCTAAATTAGAATCCTAGTCTAAGAAATGAGGAAGAAAGTTTAGTTTTCAAAGTCATCAAGATATATAGAGTTCAAATACAGGGAAAAAAAAAAAAAACCAGAGAACTCAGACTGTATGTACTTGTATCTAAACAAAGGTCTTGTCTTTCTGTGTGATAGGCTAATGCATTTGAGCCTTGGAATGCTGCCGTTCTGTGGCTACTGTTTCATTACCGCTGAGTAAGATGATTTGCGAAAAGGACAGAGGCCAGGGAGTGAGTAATCAGAGACCAGAGCATCAGTTAAAATGGAAAGGTTATTGAAAAAAAAAATCTCAGAAGCTAAATATATATTTGAAAAGCCTCTGGAAGACATAGCTATGAAATGACTTTCCTTTAAAGGTATCTAGATATGATCTAAAGCCAGAATAATTCGGTAATAAAATGCCACATTCATGTAATTTCATCTAAGAATTCAGTAAAGTAATTGTGCTATAAAGTTGCATAATTTCTTCTTGGTGGGTTTCCACATATTAATTTGCATATGTGCTTACTGTGAAGTGATCATTGATCATAAATTATTGGGTTTTTTTTTCTGTCAACATAGTTAACAATAATGTTTTAGGATATGTAGCAAATCCTGTGCATATCCAGCGAAATGAATACTTTTCAAACACTGAGCAAGAATCTGTTAGTTGCCATATTCTAATGCAGTGAGTGGCTCTCTCTTCTAATATTACTTTTAAAAAAATTTCTATTATAATACACAACTGAGAACCCTTAGTATAATGTCTGCCACAAAACTATCAGATGTGTATTTGCTGTTATTTTCATCATTTAAATATATAATCTGTTCAGTGTGTTTTTTAAAAAAGGCAAAGGATAACTAGGTTGAAGCTCCTTCTTCATCCCTGAAATGAAAGGCCAACATACTGTTTCAAAAAGATGGTTCTGGCCGGGCACAGTGGCTCACGCCTGTAATCCCAGCACTTTGAGGTGGGCAGATCACAAGGTTAGAACGTCCTGGCCAACATGGGGAAACCCCGTCTCTACTAAAATACAAAAAATTAGCCCAGTGTGGTGATGCACACCTGTAGTCCTAGCTACACGGGAGGCTGAGACAGGAGAATTGCTTGAACCAGGGCAGTGGCAATTGCAGTGAGCTGAGATCGTGCCACTGCCCTCCAGCTTTATAACAGAGCAAGAGTCTGTTTCAAAAGAAAAAAAAATGATTCTTAGCTCATTTGTTCTTCTATAACAAAAATATCATACATGGGTGGCTCATAAACAACAGAAATTTGTTGCTTACAGTTCTGGAGGCTGGAAAGTCCAAGCTCAAGGTGCAAATAGATTCAGGGGCTGGTGCTCCTTGCTGTGTCCCCACATGGTAGAATGAGCTGGCTATCTCTCTGGGGTCTCCTTTATAAGGGTGCTGTTTCATTCATGAGGGTTCCACCCTCCTGACCTAATCACCTCCCGAAGCCTCCACCTTCTAATACCATCACACTGGGGACTGGATTTCAATGTATGGATTCTGGGGAGACACATTCAGACCACAGAAGATGGTCTGACCCTTTATCTTCCTTAAGCCTCCTCCAGGTAAAGAAGTAGATACATTTCTTCAGTTTCAGAACTTAAAAGTAGAGTAGATTTGAGGGAGTGTTTCTAGCTCTGAGGGAATGGAGGCAAAATCAAGTACTTTCTCCATGTGGGAGGAAGACATAATAGGCCTGGGAATGAATCTGAGGTCTTTCCAACATTGGGAGAAGAAATGGGTTCCGGCAGCAGAGTTCAGGTCTCCACTTTTACTTAGCATTTAGGACTGGAGGGTTGGGGAGGGAGGCAGCTGTTGAAGGAGAGGGGCTACTGTGAGTTATTATCCTTAATATACCTGAGGAAGCAACTCCCAAGAAAAAAAAATGGTAAAGACCTGAGCTCCTGAGCAATGTAGAGCCTGGGAACAGAAGTACCGCATTCTCCGTGAAATGTATTTATGTCTGGCAATTTTTTGGCACTAGGACAACCAAGATTCTTTAGCCTTCATTAGCAGACAAAGAGTAGTTCCTAAAACAAGCAAGATCACATTTTCCTGTTTCCTGGGAAGCTGGGGACTCAGAAGATTCTGACTGTGGTGTAGTGAAATAAAAAATACACTGGGCAAAGTTAATCAACCAATGAGTACTTTGCATAAGTCTACTGAAATAGGGAGAGGCAATAACTGAGTCTTACCTCAACTCCTCCAAAACAGAGCATGGAAGATCTTTTAAAAATGAGGGCAAAAAGTTTCCATAAGTCATCACTGTTTCTTAATTGGCTTTACCCAAAGGAAAAATATACTTTCTTCATGATAGGAGGGAGTTTTGCAACTTGGAGTAAGGTGCCCTCCAATGTACTTGCCCTTCTTGCCCTTCGAGACTGATAGATCAGGGCATCATCTCTATGATGATTATATTTCAAAGTAGCTCCAGGGTCCTTGAGAAACTTGGTCCTAGGTTGCAAAGCTTGTAAGAGGGTTTTCAAAAGATTTACTTATTTCAAAGGCTAGAAAGAGAATAGTTAAAAGTCCTCTATGGTAATTGCTCTAAGAAAGGGCAGGTGAGGAGCCTAAGCAACCGATTCAATGTTAATCTGAGAAGAACATTAAGGCCTTTTTGGTCAAGATGCAAAATTAAGTACCATAAGATTAAGAATATTTTGTTAATTTGACCATGTCAGTATAATTATCACTTTTTTTCCTGCTACTGTCAAATTCTGATTTTAAAGTTGTATCTCTTTCTAACTCTCAACATTCTGAGAAGAACTGAAACCGAAATGTCATTTTAAGAACAAATATATACGTAGCCTTCATAAATCCTGAAGCCCAAGCAACCAAGGCTCTGCAGAGATTTGCACATATTAAAGCACAGTTCATTGCACAAATATAAATAAGCACAGTCTCTTAATTGTGTCTTTTAAAGGAACATTAGAGGAAATTCATTTCATTATATGTTTAATCACTTCTCAAAGCCCCCTTTTAGCTCCAACCAGATCTCTCATTCACAGAACTGGTCTGGTGCTCTTCAGTCACTGAATTCCACAAAACTCATACACAAGTCCAAATCCTAGGGCATTTCTCTCTCTCTCTTCATCTTTCCCCTACTCTGCAAAACTATGTCTCTCTTTTTGCATCAAAGGATGAGCATCAGTTTTTTCAGATAAAGATCAGAATCTGTACAGATCATATCCATTCAAGCTTCTAAAGTCTGTTTGCAGCTCCTAGCATCTTAGACTAATCAGTGAAGTAAGATTTTTACATGGTCAATGTCAAAATTTCTATTACAGTTGCTACCATTTTTAATCCTGTTTGGTAAGGATCAGTTACATATGTTTCAAACTGAAATAAGTCAACTTGTTTCCTTTTGTTTTCTAAGAAATGAAATGAGTGAGCTCATGTTAAAATATGTGTTCTCATTTTTTACAGTTATATAGATGATATTGTGAGGGTTATTCTCTAATTTACTTCAGAGAAGAAACATTAGAAGATATAGGCAGAAGCTAAGAAGAAAGAAAAGCACATAGAGAGCCAACTACAATTGGCAAAATTAGTGATTTATTTAAACTAAGTAAATTGGGGAAAATGATGGTCAGAGTGCCAGCCAGAATCCACAAGAATTACGGTTCAAGCTGGAAGGCTGGGTGAGGGTAATGCCATAAATAGGGACAGAAGACACGAAAAAGGAGCAAATCCTCTCACCTAAAATACGTTAAAGCAACAAATACGATAATGATTTAGGGAAAATATTTATTTTGTCCTTTTCCAATCTCCACACCCTAGGGGACTTTTTGTGAAGTATATTTTGAAGGTAATTCACACTTTCCTGTACTTTTAAAACAAAACAAAATGTTATTATGGTAGGTTTTGTTTTCTTCTCTTACTTCCAAAAGGTTTGTTTTATTTTGGTCATTAACCCGATTATTCTCCGTTAGTCCTTTGAGCATGAAAGCATTAAAATAATTGATATCTTAACATGCAGTTTACTAGTGTTATTGCCTGTATTAACTATATTTGCTAGTTCCAGGTTGCTTTTGCTTTTTTAATCTTTCCAAATATTCTATAGGTGATTTTACTTCAAGCAGTAGTTCCTGCATTGTGAGCAGCAGTAGCCTTATCTGAGACGTTATTATAGATGTTAATTCTTAAGCCCAACTGTAGACTCACTGAATAAAAACTCCGGGACAGGTGACAATAAGCTGAATTTTTAAGCCCTCCAGATATTACGATGCATGCTAAGTTCGAGATATGTGGGCTTATAACATTTACCTGCAAACACTGGCTCAAAATCTTTAGCTGAATACATGGAGTCCTTTCACTCCTCTACCAGCTTGCAGAGTATTTTTCATTATCATATATTTGCATATGAATTTATTCATTTGATGGACAATAAAATCATCATAATGTTAAACTCTTAAAATTATACTTAAATTACCTTTAATTTTGAGTATTTCTAACGTATTGTGGGTGCGGAATCTCCTTTTATATGAAAATACAATATTCTGAATAAATGAAAGAAAACTGCTACCCTTTGAAGAAATTTAACATAAGAAACCAGAGAATGAATTCAGGAAAGAATTAAAAATAATAAGAATATATGTAAGTCATAAATTATATGATAAGAAAATAGCAAAAAAATTAATAAGTTCCCAAATGACCTTTTTAACAGAATGCCCTCCACAGCAATCCATCCAGGATGTAAAAGACGTAACGATGCCATCTGCACATTGTGTCCAAAGCTGCAAGGCGGCACTGGGGGCATCTGCTCTCTCCACCCACGAGGTAACTGCCATCAGGACATCAGGGGAAAGCTCCATGTATTTGGCATCTTTAAGAAATTAGGAGTTCTAATAAATTAATTTTTATACTACAAACTTAGATACCAATGAATGATGTTAATCATTTTAAGGGGAAAATATTTAACAAGTTCTCATGTTCTTACACATTTAATTAAGCAGAGAATACTGAATGCGGATGTAGGGAAAGATCTTGGTATTCTTAAACATCAACTCTGAAACTCCACTTGATTTCTGTGATTCTTTTTATGATGTCACAGTGAATAAGATTATTTACTCCTTTCCCTAAATGCTGTTGAACTGTTATAAAACTATTCTGTCTGCCTGTTGATCTTGGTGGGGAGCAAATAAAACAAAATCACAAAAGTCTAAGAAAAGGAAAGAATTGAGAAATATTTCAAACACTCTCAAAGGAGTCAACTGATCAAGATGAAATAAGAAAAAAAGAATTCTTACATAGCCTCTTAGATAGATGGAATCAGGTTGTGAGGAGGAAGTAGAATAAATTGATTGGTTATTGGTATGTTCCTTTTGAGGTGTGTGTAGAACATTCATGTGGAGATAACTAGGTGGCCACTGCCAAGATAGGTCTAGTTTAATAAGAGCAGTTAAGACTGGAAACACAAGTCAGTAGTCATAGTCATATCAGTTATAAATAACATTCATTTGTAGTTGGTCTTACTTAGCAATAACTTATTGAAAAAAGAAAAAGAAGGCAACAGACTCTAGAGCCCAATGAAACAGTAACGTTTAAGAAGTGGATGATTGAATTTGACACAGTGAAAGAAAATGAACAAGTAGCAAAAGATTGGAATGGGAATGTCATGGAAACTAGGGGAGAGTTAACTCCAGGGAGAGAGTGATTTATTGCATGAATCCCAAAATGAAGTCAGAATTAGCAGAGAGTCTTGACTTTAGTAATCATTAGATTGGATGATTTTTGTTAGAAAAATTTAAACCTTAGAGGTGAAAGATTTGTTGTCATGAATTGAGAAGTAAATGAGAAATTAAAAAAGCAATGAGTACAGGTTATTTTGTTTTGTTTTTAACTTTTATTTTAGGTTTTGGGATACATGTGAAGGTTAGATAGGTAAATTTATGTCATAGTGGTTTGTTGTACATACTACTTCGTCACTCAGATATTTAGCCTTGGTCCTCCATGGTTATTTTTCTGCTCCTTCCTCTCCCTCTCTCCGCTCTTCCCATTCAATTAGACACCAGTGTCTGTTGTTCATTTCTTTGTTTTCATATGTTCTTATCATTTAGCTACCACTTATAAGTGAGAGCACGCAGTATCTGGTTTTCTGTTTCTGCATTAGTTTGCTAAGGATAACAGCCTCCAGCTCCATCCATGCTCTGGGCCTCCAGCCACCCCCCACCAGAGTACATATTATGTTGAGGGTGAAGGGAAAACAGCAAATCAGATAATAGGGAGGAAAACAGGGCATTGTCTTAAGAATGGAAAGACAAATATATGGTATGTTAGCAAATATGGAGGCCCAGCTTTGGAAAACAGTAAGAGCATAGCTTTCTCAGAACAGCAGGGACTGAATTCAGTATGGGAAAAAGAAAAGGAGGAGAAGGTTTTGGAAGTGAAAAAAAATGTGACAATTGGTTAAATTAAAGCATAGTATTAAGTGTGTATTTTTATGTCAGTATAGTAATGATTTCTAAATTTGTTTTAAATATCTATATACAGTTAATTTTCAGACCCATTAATTTAACACATTTAAATATAATACAAACGTGCTTTTAGCATAATGATAATTTTTGAAACATCAAAAAAATTGAGAGTGACCATATTAATAGTGACTAGAGCTATTTCTCTGAGTTAAAATTTTAAACAAAACCTGGAACCTAAAAAACAGTCTAAACAAAAAAAGTCTACGAGCCAAGCAAGGCTAAATTTGATTTAGCCTATAATAGTTTGAAATCCAATTTGGCTAAATCCCTTACTCAGAGCACTTACAACAATTAAATTATGTTTTGCTTTAATCATTTCTACCTCAATCTTGCATTTTTTTCACAATTTAATCCATATTACCTAAAAAGATTATTTTACTATTTTATTTAAAACACATATGTGAATTTGCTAATTATTGAAAACCTCACAAGCAGTATTTTATAAATGCCAGAACATTATTACAATGGACAAAGTTTTGGGAAAAATATACAGTGTTTCATTTAGGAAAATTTTCAAAGTCTATATTATTTGTATCACAATTGTATCATGTTTATACATTCCCACATATATATGTTTACAAAGATAAGACATTTCATGTGACTTTTTTCAAACATATGCAGAAACAAGCAAGAAATTGATATTCTCTATAGTAGTATTAATAGATGTATATTAATATAGATGTAGATAATCACCGCATTTCATGTTGTGGTACTTGTCTTGGTCTCTTTTGTTTGCTATAACAAAACACCTTTAACTGATTGACTTGTAAACAACAGAAATTTATTTCTCTTAGTTCTGGAGGATGAGAAGTTCAAGATCAAGATGCTGGCAGATTCATTGTCTTGTGAGGGCCAATTTTCTGGTTCATAGATGGCCAGCTGTCTTCCTTTTTTTTTTTAATTTAATTTTTTTATTGCATTTTAGGTTTTGGGGTACATGTGAAGAACATGCAAGGTTGTTGCATAGGTACACACGTGGCAGTGTGATTTGCTGCCTTCCTCCCCTTCACCTATATCTGGCATTTCTCCCCATGCTATCTCTCCCCAACTCCCCACCCCCAGCTGTCGTCTTACTGTGTCCTTATATTAAAAGGCCAAATGAGCTCCCTCTGGCCTCTTTGATAAGAGTATTACTCCTATTCATCAGAGCAAAGCCCTCGGGACCTAATCATTTTGTAAAAGTCCCACCTCCCAATGAAACCCAACCTTGAAGGTTAAGATTTCAACAAATGAATTTGGGTTGGAGGGACGTAAACATTCAGCTCATTGCAGTATTTAATAACTCCTTTGGCCAAATATCCCACTTCTCCTCTTTCCAGACATACCGTATGACTGTACGTCCTAGCTTCCTTCTGTTTGCATGAAGCAGCATCAATATTTTTCACTGAAGAAAATGGCTGAAAGTAACATGTGTTTCTTTATAAGAAGAGGAATTAATTACTCTTGAGAGAATTTCGAGGCTCACTTCTTTTGCTGATATGGACATTGGCAGTGCATCATCAACCGGGTCCAAAGTGAGAACAATGATCAGAAAGACGTAGTCCTGGTGAACCTGCGATAGCTTTGTCTTGTAAGCAAGAAATTACCTTTTGTTACTTTAAGCCTCTGAGATTTGGAGATTATTTTTTCAAACAGCATAAGTTAGTCTACCATGACCAATTCACTCATCAACCTTTTGAAAAAGGTGTTAACTGACCAATTAATGGTGTTACCAAATGAAGTGGTATCCAATTAAAGTTTTCCTCACTCAGACTTTTTGAGATTTAATGAGAATGAAAATGATTTCCCTTATTAGCAATGGTATATTTCATCAGAATAGAGATTTTTTTGTTTTACAAGTATATATAATTACTCTTGTTACTAGATTTTGAATTTTTAGCATAATTGTTACCAAACTAACTGGTAACATTAGGAAGTCTAGTTCTACTATTTCTTGGGAAAAAAAATCATCAGTTCTTCATGCTCTCGTTGACTCATAGATTTTTAAATATCTGGCTCTCTTCAATAAAAAGTTATTTTCTCAAATCCATTCCTATTCAAAGATCTGCAACTTTATGCAATTTCTGGCATGAATATGCACAGTTACTTGGTACTTGTGTTTAGATGGAAACAGTCTATGCTCCTTTCAGAAAATGTCTAAAGCAGTAATTCTCAAAATGGAATGATCTCAAGTCAGAATTCCTTGAGTTAGAATCCAAAGCCATTATTTGCTAACTGTGTGATCTCGAGAAGGTACTTAACCTTATTAACACACAATCATTCTCATTTACAAAACAAAAATAAGAATCGGAACTATCTCAATGTATTATTTAATTAAGACTAGTTGGGAGAGCATTTGAAGAGTTGTGCATTTAATGGGAGTTTAAAAACAGCATTTGAGAATAACATTTGCTGGTTTAGATGCAAATCTGGTTGCTGTCCCCATGGGACAATAAATGATAACCTTGAGGTTATTTTTTTCTTCTGAACAGAAAGTATTTTCATCTCTGCTGAAGAAAAGTCTATAAACAAACTAACGAAGTCTGGAACTTTTAACTAATAGTCTTAAAGATGCACATACCTTATCTCACTCTGTCATGCTGTTGTCTACTGGTTGGCTATTACTCCTACTGCTCTGATCCTACCATTTCAACCTTTTACAGCCAATTGCTAGCCAACTGTTTATCTGTGAGCTTGAGGGCTCTCAGAAACTGCTTTCATGCAAAGGAGAACAGAAATTCTAGGGAATTAACATCCTCTGTCTTCTCATCCTCCCAATTCAGGATGCAACCCCCAACAATTACTGATGGAAATTTGTGTATACGTACTTTAGCTTTCTCAGCCCATCAGGTGGGATAATTCTGAAGTGTGTGTTTTTTATGGTTGACCAGAGGTTCCTGGGGTAATAACTCCTAAGCACCCACTTGAGTTGTTGACTTAATTTCATTTTCTAAATTCTCTTTTGACTACCAACTTACTCAAATTTAAGTATGTTTTATATCTCCTAAAAAACTACTTCCAGTAAACTCTTTGCTCAAGGTCTGGCTTCTGGAGAATCCCAACTAAGTTATTCCTGTCCTGGAAAGGTTTCCAGAACCTAGCATATTCTCCATCAATCAGTCAAGGCTGTAGGGGTAGTTGACAAAATATGTGCCTGAGTTAAGCCTGTTATTCCAGAATAATTGTTAATGTTCCTCTAACTCACTCTCAAAAGAACAGGTATGGGAAAATCTCCCTCCACCCCCATCCACCCACTCAGTAAAGTTGCATCTCTCATTAGACACCGTTGTAAAACGTAGTAGCATTCATATTTTCTGTGATATTTGTTTTTCTCTCTGTATTTGACTGTAATATATGCAAAGGTCTTGTCCATGGTGCTCATCATTGTACGAAACCTACTATAGCACCTCATAACAGGTAATTGACAAATACTCCTTGAATGTTGTTCATAAAAGAAAGAGAGAAAATAGAAACAAATGTAAAAACGATGCTCTTATCAAAGAGATGAAGACACCCATAGACAATTTCCCATCTCATGTATTTCTTGGTAAAATAAAAAGTAGAAACATTATAAATTGGCATATTTTTAGGTGTCAACTCTTATAAAGGAGTTAAGAACCAATGTTGTGCTCAATTTTAAACTCTATTATTTACTTTTATTTTGATGTTTGCATTAAATAGACTATTCATTATGGACCATATTATATTTATTACTAGATAAAGTAAGAGCTGTATGATAGAAACCAATAAGAAGCCAATTTATTTGACAATAAGCCATTTTCTGGAGACAATTACAAGTTGTAAAACACAAGATATCTATTCATAAGGTACTTTGGAATGGTAAACTGATATTCCTAGGATCTCTATGTAAAAAAATGTCGTCTTTATTTCAGTTTCATAATTTATGTGTTTTCAGGATACCCAGCCCCTATTTGTTTATTTTATATTTAAATACTTTAAAAGACTATAGTTATTAATGTATTATCTTCTTAAAACAAATGGAAATACACCGAAGCAAAATAAAATCTATTTTTAAATATATGTGAGTCGTGATAATATGCAAATGGAGGTACAAGGTAAGTATTTTTAATAATTGCTTGTCCATAACTTGTTATTATATACATAGAACAAATATGAGTAAGTCAGTCATATTTGTTTGCTCAGAGCACATTATGTGATGCATTTTTAGAATTGCATTAATGACTATTTTAAGGTATATAACATGATGTTATAAGACACATATGTATAGCAAAATATACATTTTCTTTATTGATATGTCTGTTTTCCATTTGTTCTAATTACTATGTGACATACAGTGAATGCTCCACAATGAAGGGCTAAAATGATAGATGTTATTAAGACTCAGATTTCTAACATCATGCATTAGATATTTTATATAATATTATTAAGTTTAGACATTTTGTAGGCATCAAAGATTGCTATCCCAATAACATTATTAGACCTTGAGCAGAAAATTATTCAAAAGCATATTTAATAAATATGAAACCTATTTATTTTATCAAAATAGAAAGTATTTCACCATAAAATCAATCACCTCTCTT
Organism: Sapajus apella; assembly: GCF_009761245.1. Lineage (NCBI taxonomy): Eukaryota > Metazoa > Chordata > Mammalia > Primates > Cebidae > Sapajus > Sapajus apella. The sequence goes on along the minus strand of NW_022436981.1, from coordinate 18,827,498 downwards.
AATGCAGTTCAGCAAGGTCATCTCTTGTAGGTATTAATGTAACAGGAAAGCATTTAGATCAAAAAATTTCTGGCAGGTCTAAAGATGTCTGAATTTTATAGCTGTCCTTGATCACTTTTCTTGGGGTGGGGGATGAAGAGGAAGAGGGCTGCAGGTGAGCATTGATTAAATGAATGGTAAGTTCTTTGATGGATCGATTTTTTTCACGTTTTTAATTTAGAAAGTAAAACTTTCTATCACAGCTTAAGCTAAAAATTATGGCTGAGATAATAGAGGTCTGATTCCAGTGCAAGTTAAAGAGGAAAAAGTTGCTGCTCAAATGTCAAGACATCTTGTGGTCCGGGATGATTAAAACTAAACTGTTTGCTATATGAATCCCGAGGTGCAGCTAAATCTCAGCTTTGGTGACATTTAGCCAGTGACTTTTCATAGCTTGTTAATAATGTATAGCTGTCCCTATATAAATTTGCAGTGACAGAAGTGGCCATTTGGAGTGGAGCAGTTAATGAGATTTATTCTTGACAGAAAATGCAGATTTGAAAATATTTCTAACAAATCAAGATTGATGTCAAAAGAAATCATGTATTTAAAAGACAATAGCATCATAACAGTTTTTCAGGTGTTTTAACTAAAAACACAGAACTTTGTCAAGTGACGTTTGTTCTATTTTTAATCTACATTCTATACAGCACAACTCCCAGCTCCCTCTGCAGCTTGGTTCTACTTATCTTGCATACATTGGAAAACTTCACCTTACAAATCACTTCCTCAGAGGGCATTTTATTCACCTTTGACTTGGTTAGTTCCATATAATTCATGTTTCCCATTATAAGACTAACCATAAACTTCTGTAATTGCTTGTTTGATGCCTGTCTTTCCCACTAGATAACACTAGCATATTTCTTAGCCAATTTTTGGATTTTGATGGATCCTTAAATGATTATTGAATGATCGAATCAACACTAGCAAGTGGAGATATGCATATTCTTCACAAAAGTGAGAGCTATCATTAATTTGTTAGACAATGAATTGAAGTTTTATAAGAAAAAATCAGTGCATAGTCTATTAATATTAATCTCCCATTATCTTGCTCTAGTAGAAACAGAAAACTGCTGTTTCCAACAATGTTTGTTTCTAATATTTCAGTTTAAAACGTGATAGATATACAAATAATACATAAACTATTAAATGTCATAAGGTAAATATGAAGCGACTGCAGAAAACAACATAGGAAAGGAAATAATTTTACAAGCCAGCAATTCATCTTTATTGAACATCTTTATGAATATAAATAATCTCCAACGTTTGCTTAATTGAAGAGGGTTGTCTACTTTCTGTGATTATCAAATTTATTTGTCTATGGAAATAACATATATTATAAAAACTTCAAAAATTAAGAGGAGGCTAGGTGTGGTGGCTCATTCCTGTAATCCCAGCACTCTGGGAGGCAGAGGTGGGATGATCACTTAAGCCCAGGAGTTCAAGATCAGCCTTGGCAACATAGCAAGACCTCATCTCCACAAAAAATAAAAAATTAGCTGGGCATGGTGGTGTGATCCTGTGGTTCTAGCTACTCAGGAGGCTGAAGTAGGAGGATTGCTTGAGCCCAGAAGGTTGAGGCTACAGTGAGCCATGGCCATGCCACTGCTCTCCAGACTGGGCAACAAGACCCTGTTTCAAAAAAATTAAAAATAATTTAAAAAAATAATATGAGCAAAAAATATATAAAACAAATTAATAAATTGAAACGTGTGAAATTGCCATGTTTATAGGTTAAATGTGGCCAAATATTAAAAATTGCATATTAACCCACCTAAATATATTCCCAATAAAGGAGATAGTCACTGTTAAATTTTGTTGCAATTCCATCTACATGAGCATAAAGGTACCAGCATGAGCATAGAGGTACGTGTATCACTTTCCTGGCTGCCATAACAAACTATCACAAACTGGGTGGTTTAAACAAAAGAAATTTATTGTTTCACAGTTTGGTGCTAGTCTGAAATCAAGGTATTGTCAGGGTTAATTTTTTTGCTAGGAACTATAAGGGAGAGTTCCTTTCCTCTCTAGAGGCTGCTAATGGCATCGGGCATTCCTTGGCTTATAGATGGTGCTCTCCCTGTGGCCAGATAGGTTTCCCTTGGTGCATTTCTCTTTGTTTAGCCCAATTTTCCCATTTCAATAGGGACACCAGTCAGATTGGATTTGAGTCTGCTCCAATAACCCCATCTTACCTTTATCTGCAAAGATTCTATTTCTAAATAAGGTTACATGTGTAGGTACTGAGAATTAGGACTTCAGATACATGTTTGGAGAGGTACAATTCAGTCCCTAATGAATAATATGCAATGTAAAATGTTTGAATGTATGCAAAATGCATAAACACACATATATGTACACACTCATGGAATTTTATACATAGTTCTTACAAAGGCTCTAAATAGGCTTTGCAAACATGAGAGTTAATTGCTGTGTGTAGTATGTCATATTTTGATTACCTGCTCTTTATTGCTTCATGTAGAGGGAGTTTTCATTTGCTTGCTACCGTAAATGACAATATCATGAATATGGTATTAGTTTCATATTTTTGAATAACAAATTATCACTCATTTAGAAGTATGAAACAACAGAAATTTATTTTCTTACAGTTTTTATAGACTAGAAGTTCAGGCATGGCATGGCTGGTTCTCTGTCCAGAGTGTCACCGAACTAAAATCAGAGTGTTTTCTCGGGTTGTAGTTTTTCTCTAGGCCTTAGAGTTCCCTTCCAACCTCAATGGATGGTTTTTTCTTGTAGTTGTAGGACTGAGGTTTTCATTTTTCTGTCAGGTAGAAAATACTTTCAGTTCCTAGATGCATTGTTAGGTCTTTCCCTCATGTTCACAACACAAATTATTGCCTCCTTCCAGACCAGCCAGAATGAATCTTTCTGTGCTCCATCAGAGTAATGCTGTTTTTAAATGAGCTCACCTAATTAGCTTAAGGCCCACCCACAGATAATTTCCCTATTGTCATATAACTTGTTCACAAAGTGGCATTTCATAATATTAGTAAGCTTCATCTATACTCAAGAGAAGAGTATATGCATGACTATGGGTCACCTTAGAATTCCGACTACTAAAAATCATCTCATTAGTTCATCTTTGTGTGTTTGAGAATAACTTTTCTAGAGTAAGTTCTTGCCAGGGAAACTGCTCCTTCAAAGTAAGTGCACACTTTTGTAAGCTTTTAAAACCAATTGTCAAAGCCTAATTTTCATTCCCACCAGTACACTTGGGAGTGCCTCTATGCCAGTGTCATCCCAAGTAACAACTTTATCTCAACATTAAACAATAACAGCAAAACCTTTTGATAAGCAACATAATAAAAAGTGTGTCTTATTTTATGTAACTGTAGATTATTAAAATTATAAATAAGAGGAAATGTTTAATTAGGTTTATTGTTCACTAATATGTCTTTATGTTCATATTGATTTTGTTCTTTTTTTCCATTCTCAGTGATATATAAAATCCCTTATGTTAACAATATTGAAATTTTCTCTGATATGTATTTTATATTTTTACAAGTTTGTTGCTTGCCTTGTTTTATTTTCTTTCTCATTTATTGTACGTTACTATCTTTCATATTTTCTCTATCCCTCTCTTCTGATTATTCTCATGAATTTATTCTCTAATGCCTTATTTTTGGATACTTTAGGTAAAACAAACATAATTTTTGAACCACACATATAATATACAGATACATTCTCAATATGAGAGATTCAAGTAATATAGAACTATAGACTATAAAATTTCTTAAAATAACATCTTTCCCCAGCAACTATTTAGTTTTTTTCCAGAATAATTACAACTAACAGAGGGATATGTAAGCATTCTATCATTTCTGTGTGCATTTATCTATGTATAATATTCATGTGGACTTTCTTTTTTTTAAGTTAGAAAGACATTGGAATCAATTTTTAAGTTACAGACTTTTTTAGTTAATCATATCTTGGGCATCTGTCTACACAAATTGATAAATTGACTCCTTCATAAAAGCAATGTAATATTTCATAATATAGGTAAATCATAACTTATTTAAGAGCTATTGTCAGACAATAAGATTGTATGTATTCTTCTATTAGTCAAACAATAAATATGAAGATACATTTTCATATTTAATTATTTTTAATATATTGCTGTGGTCTTTTTGTTTGTGATTTCTTCACGATTTTCACAGCTATATTTATAATTTATTTTAGTAGGTAAATGTGCTTACCTGGATGATTTTATTATCAGGTTACTCTAGGTTTGTACGCAGATGTGAAAAACACCTTTTTTTCTATGTTCTGAGACAGTTTACACAACATGAATTTACATATTTCTCAAAATTTTGATAACACACATGGTAATATAGCTCAGGCTTGGTGAATCTGTAGGCAGTCAATATTTTTACTGTTTTCTATGACAATTTGTATTTCCCAATTTTCTACCTTTTCTCAAAACAATACTGAAAGTTTATTTTCTTTGAGAAAGCATTTGCTTAATATAGGTTTACAAGCATACTGCTGTAGAAAACTAAATTCTCCTATGAATCTTTGATTTAATCCACATTTTCATCAGTTCATCTTTCATATAATTAATGTTATTTATTTCTTTGTGTGATTTCTCTTTATTTTTAATCATACTGGCCAAAAGTTTTCTACTCATTGATAATGGGATAAATGCAACAACTAAACATTTTGGTTTTGTTAAGTATTTTTAAATTAATGTTTGATAGCTATCACATGTGTTACTACCTTTATTAATATAATTTTAGTTCATATTTTATTCATTTTATAGCAACTTATGTTAAGTATTTAGTTTACTTAATTTTACTTTAATATTTTCTAATATATGCGTTAAAAACTTAATTTTCTCTGAGACTACCTCACTAAACCAGAGTTTTTGCTATGTAGTAATTGCATGGCTTTATAGATAGATTATTATTTAAATTTGTATTTTCTCTTTAGCTCATTAACTTAACAGTATTTTCTAAAATTCTCAATGGAAATATTTCTGTTATCTGTGAAATTTTGTTAAACATCAAATTGTATTAAATTTTTATTTAAAAAAATTTTTCTAAATGATTTCTGATTTGGGGAAATTATTAAAATTTCTCTGATACTTAAAAAATGGTTAACATCTGTGAGTACAATGGCACCCTCACAAAATATATTCTATTTTTCCTTGGCCCATGGTTGTAGATACATACTTTTTAGATCAAATTTCTTAATCATATATTATATACATGTTAAAATTCTATTTTTTTTGTCCACTCTCCCATCACTTTCTGAAAGAATGGTATTCACATTTTTCTCTTGGACAATGATTTGTCATATATTTAAGATATTTGTCAGATAAATTGTGATAGAAAAATAGAAAAAAGCAAACAAAAATGGGAAGCAATTATCTCTATAAAAAGAAAGCAGTTATATAAATATATGGAATCCTAATATTATATGTGAACCATATTATTAAAGTTACAAATATGGATTTAACAAATCTAGTTATAACTAAAAGTTAAAATTATAGTGGTAAAATCTGGAATGTTGAGTATGTTTGGTGGTGAGGTTTTATGATGGAAAAATGTCTTTTTTTCATAAAATTTTATTATAATTTCAAACTTATAGGCAAATTGTAGTAATAGCAAAAAAATGCTTGCATACTCTCTCTGGATTCATCAGCTCTTAACTGTTAGTCACATCTGCTAAATCATTCTTTCTCTCTTTATCTCTTTCTCTGTGCGTAAAATAGTGCAAAATATACCCATACACACCCAAGTACTTACAATTTTTTTCTGAACCATGAGAGAAAATTTGCGGACATTCAGAGTCCTACCCCTAAATACTTAACCATTTCCTAAGAACAATAATATTCAATTGCATAGCCTTCGTAAATTATCAAAATTAAGATATAATACTATATAAACTCCATATAATACTATTTTATAATTCACAGGCTTTACTGAAATTTCATAAATTATCTCAATAAAATTATTTTCAGCTTTCCTTCATTTCTACATTTTCCCCTCTATAATCCATCCCTGAATGATAGTTAGTAGTTGTATCTTCTGAACAGTTCATCAACCTATCTTTCTTTTATGACCTTTCCTTTTCGATGACTACAAATCATTTACCTTGTAGATTCTGCCTCAATTTTGGTTTATCTGACATTTCCACATGATTTGATTCTTAGGAGTACTGTGTTAATTTATAGTTAATCAGTTTTTTAAATGTCCATAAACCATTGTACTTTAACCTATAGATTGTAGTGGTTTTAGAACATATTCCCAAATTATCTGATACTCCTCTTACCAATAAGTTATAGTATGACACTCCCTTAAACACAGACAGAATTTTATGATCACCTCAACCAATTGAGGCAGAAATAATAGAGTAGAAATGATGTTTTCATGGGTAGGTTGGAAAACGCCTTTTAGCTTCCGCCAGTTTCTCTTGATATTCTTTTTCTGGGAATCTCTAGCTATCTCAAAAGCCGTGCAGTTACATCAAGGCCATGATGAAGAGAAACTATCTAGCAAGACCAGGAGCAGGGCAAGAAGCTCAGCTGTATCAGCCCCCAGTTTTAGTGTTTTCAGTCCAAATATCAGGCAGGTGAGATAACATCAGAGCCAGCCATTATAAGGCTATGAGTGTATGAGAGACCACATTACCTAGCTGCACCCAGTGAACACAAGATTTGTATGCAAAATACATGATTGATTAATCAACCATTTCCGCATAACTGGCTATACAATGGTTATAATTACCCTGTAATTTACAGGACAATTGGCATGATCACATCAATTATTAGTAGACAAATGTCAGAAAATTAGATATTTTTTCTATAGAAGCTTGTATTTTCCTTAAAACCATTTATTTATTCATGAAGGCACTCATTCATTCTATAAATCCTTATGAACACCAACTAGAGGTTAAATAAGCAAAAGGTTTCCTCTCTATGAGGAATCAGTTGAACAATTTTGCCGATAAAGAATGACAAATGCCGTTGGATTAAAACCTCTGGTAAAGAAAAAAATGTTTGAAAAATAATAATTGTTATTTTTTTTTCATTATTTAGCTGAGTTTTAATATAATTTATGTAATTTTCTGACCATGAAAACAATATGTTTATTATCAAAATATTTTTAAAGGATTGAATAAAAAATGTCAGCCATAATCTTGCCACATAAGTGATAATCATCAGTATAGTGCCATAAAGCATCCTTTCTTTGTAATAATTTCTATATATAGAAAATCTGTACATAAGTATTTGTTTATTTAATACTTTATAAGGTTGTAGAGTATTCAAAATAAACGTAATAAACAATTCCAAACAATATTTCGTCTATTAAGATGATAATTCTATCTTGTAGAGTTTAAATAACTTACTTCTAGAAATTCAGTATTGCTAACTCGCTCTCATTATATTTGTGTTTGTGTTTATTTAAAAACTGCCTTTCATATGAGAATGTTCTTTTTGAATTAATTTTGACCTTTCTCAGTATTACTCTTATTTGTACTCATTTTTGTTTAGAAATGCTTTTGTCAAGACGTACTTTACTAAAATTTGGTGAATAATAATAGGAATGATATCATGAAGAATTTTCAAGTGATGTAGTTTACATTTTTATATGAAATGTTTTTGACATATAGTTACTTCACTACAAAATTTTGTAAATATTACTGCTTGAAGTAGAATGTATCTCGTAGTTACAGGGTATATGGTTTCTTTTATAAGTTGAAAAATTAAAAAAAAAATCAACTCTTTTACATCTTTATTAGTATCTTCTTTGACATTCCATTCACTACTGTTTCTTCACCTTTATTAAAATTCCTTACAAATTTTTGTCGTAACCTGCACAAAGAAGTGTAAACTAGGCAACACTCCAAGAACTCATCACATGTTAATAGTATTACTAAGTTTATGAGGAATAATGCAACTCAGCATTTATAGTTTTCTCACAAACATGTCAAGCTTCATAAACATCTGAAAGCAGACAATTATGTACTTATGATAATGTTTGGGAAAAGAAGGTTAAATGTCTCTTTAAATTATCATTATATGAGTCAGAATCTTATGTCTAGAGAAATGAAATCTTCATAATGAATCCAGTGTATGATTCATTTATGATTTTTTCCATTTTTCATGTATTTTACCAAAGTTGATCATTTATACTTGTTATTCTTTATTGACAGCCCATCCACAACTCAAGATACATTTTAGGGTTATATATATATGATATATGTCTCTATGCATCAACTGAAGTAACAGAGCAGAAGTAGTGCTTCCGTGACTAGGTTAGAAAATACCTTATAGACCCTGCCAGTTTCTCTTGATTTTCTTTTTTTTTGGGAGTCTATGGCTGTTACAGAAGAAGTACAGCTTCCTTGAGAATTTAGGATCCCCAAATAATTATTACTTTCTAGGATAGTTTTTCAATATTAACATTTCAAACTTGTTACCAGTAACTGTAATATTATAACACATTGTCTATTTTAGCAGAAACATTAAAAGATTAAAAAATACACTTTGTGGATCATAAGAATAGTAAGCTGTATTTCTTTTAGAGTATTTGAGCAACTGAAGACAGATTTACCTTATTCATCTCAACATTATGCCTTTTGCACTATTATTAATAATGTCAATTTAATAATTATTCCATAACAAGAATCACAGCAATAAAAGAGAATTAAAAAGTCACTTATTTTTGACAGCATTCTAATTTATTTTTTCATCTATTATTACACTTATTATTTACATTCATCTTTTAAAAGACCTATGATTTTGGTTTTAGTGTAATCCTAATATTGTAGATGAAAAAGCTTATGAATATTTATAGATGAAAAACATATTTATGAAGGTCACATGTCTAATTCTCAGTGATCTTATTCATCTTCATGCCATCTGATATCAAGAACTTTAAAACTCTGACTCTTAATATTGCACACCCTTACTATTGCATACTGCTGTTTCTTGGTTTCTGTTAAATTAGAAAATGGTCGTCTGGTGAATTTCCCATGAAGTCAATTTCAGATCCATGATTACATACAGGACTGATGTTCCCAGAGAGAATTCAATATTGTAATTTGTCTAAAATCGTTCTACTTTAAGTTGTTTAAGCACCTAATTGAAATCTTAATGCTTCTGTTTTATTTGTTGATTCAAACACATGACTGCTACAGTGTCTGATTTTCAATGTTTCATTGCTCGGATAATGTGTCCATTTCAATCTCCCAATTGCTTAGTGTGCAGCCTAGGTTTTAGCAGTGAAATATATCTAAAACTTTCTATTAGTCTGGTGGTAAAGAGAAATGGTAAACAGTATTTTGTTTTCCAGAGAAATTTAGCTACTTCTTAAAGGATAGTTGATGTAAAATAGTAATCTGATGAATGAATCGATAAGTGATTATTTCTAGTTGTTTACTCATTAAATGTGATTAGAGATTTAAAAAAACAGTAATAAAATTTTACACAAAAAATAACTACTAATAAAAGAGTTCAGGCAGCTGACATGCTGATGCTGCATCCTGTAGGCTAATGTAGAAGTTTCTCCCATCTAGTAAATATGCATCTTTTTTATTCAGAGCTGTCTGGCACAGGTAAATGATTGCACTAACTCTGAGGATATGACATGAGCTATAGTTAGGAATTGCAAGGTAAGAGAACCCAAACCATTATTTCACTGCATTAAAATATACATTTATATCAATTCAGATAGGCTGAAATCAGGAACTGGTTTGCAAACATATTTTTCTGTGCATATATAGCTTCCCTGCTCATCATCTTTTCATAATATAATCTAATATTCCACTACTCTGGATATTAGTGTATTTAAAATGGTTAAACAGAAGTGTAAATCTCCAGAATGCATTAGCTTTGTAATAATTCTTGTGAATATAATTTCTATCTCCAGAGTATGCATTCCTAAAAACATATTGCATATTAAACAATAAAAATTCATACATTCTTATCATGATTCAGCCTCACAATAGAAATAATTTCCTATCTTAATTCCTCTTATTCTCTTGATTCTCACCTTTTTCACTCCATCCTAATTCTTTTAAATCCTAAGATAACAAAAATGCTGTTTTAATACTTTCAACTACAAGTTAAAAATATTAACTTTGCCTGATTAAATCATATATGGAATTTTTATAGCTCATAAAACTGAGATGCCCCATTATGAAGCTAATTTTAAGCACAGCTGGATCCAGGAATGACTCTGTCCAGAAATTATTTCTCTATCTTTTGACTCTGCTCCCCTGTATATAATGACTTTATTGAAACGTAGACTGTATACATATGGTGGGAAAAATAGCTGCTGATAACCTTGTCTTTATATTAGGTTACAATTCAAAAGAAAAATCAGGTTAACTCATATAAAAATTAAATTAATATCATTTGAGTAAAATTCTCACTCCAAAGCAAACAAAATTACAGGAAATATATTAACCAGTTTTTGGATTAACCAGCTTGGATCACTTCAGTCCCTTATAGAATGTATTGGTCCATTTTCCCGCTGCTAATAAATACATACCCGAGACTCAGCAATTTACAATAGAAAGAGGTTTAATGGACTTACAGTTCCACATGGCTGAAGAGGCCTCACAATTATGGTGGAAGGCAAGGAATAACAAGTCACATCTTACATAGATGACATTAGGCAAAGAAAGAGACAGCGTATGCAGGGAAACTCCCCCTTATTAAACCATCATATCTAGTGAGACTGATTCACAATCACAGGAAATACTCACCCCTCTATTCAGTTACCTTCCACTACGTCCCCTCCTGTGATATGTGGGAATTGTGAGAGTTACAATTCAAAATGAGATTTGGGTGGGGACACAGCCAAACCATATCAAGGGATATTTGGTGGGATATCACTGTTAACATTACACACTCACCCCCAACTCTGCCCAGGACCACATGGGATTTCCTTAGAGGAAAGATGGCAAGCATCCAAATAGCATAGATACTTTATACATAGGATGACCTTACATACCACTTGTTCTGAAATTATTTTTGTTTATTTCTGGTTTTGGCCTAGGACAATTAACAGTAAGACCTGCTTTAAACCTCCAAAGTATCAGGTCAGTGCAAAATTAATTGCAGTTTTGCCATCACTTTAATGGCAATTTTGCCGTCACTTTAATGCCATTAAAGTGATGGCAAAACTGCAATTTCTTTTGCACCAACCTAATATCTAAATCTAGATGCAAATTATGCAGTCACTCTATGGATAAAAGCACATGTCTTCTCTCCCTAAGCAAGGAAGTGGGTGCATTTGAACCAATTAAGAGAAATTGAAAAGTTGTCTTTTCTTTAGTACTATCTATTAATAAAGGAAGGGTTGCACATTTCTTCTATCCTCTCAGTGTGGAGAGGGGATGAAGAGAGAATGAAAATACTAGATTCATAGGTTTTGTTGTTGTAGTTTGTTCGTTTGTTTTTAGTAATGCATTAGCTGGACAAGTGTTAGCTCACTGGCAGGAACCTTGGCTACTCGAAAACTGAACGTAAGTTCTCCTCACAGGCAACATTTCATTTACTGTTTCTCCAAAGAAGAGGAAAACTCTTGATGGTGAAATAAATTATGTGGACAAAATGATATGGAGACAAGAGCACAGCACAGAAAGGGCTATAGCATATGCCTCATCCCCACTCACAGTAGAATAACCTTATGTACTAGGGGAAGAAAAGGATATATCATTCGTAAATATAAGAACATATGTGTGTACAAACATGGAGAAATACAGCGCATAATATATAATGGTACTTTAAATCTCAGCTATCATAATTTTTCAAATATAATTATTTCTATGTGTTCTTTGAAAACTAGTAAATATAGTTTATTAACATGAATGTTAAATATAAAGATAAATTATGAGTGAGATTTAAAACAAAAGTGTTATAAATCAAGATGCTTTTGACTTTAAGAAACCACCAGAACAACAAACTGACTAATGGACAAACAATACAGATTTATTTTTTTCCCAAAATTACAAAACCTAGGACTGGTGATCCCAGATTTCTTTCAGCAGCTTGATGATGCCATCAAGTAGTCAGGATCTTTTTGTCTTCATGTTATTTCCAGTCTAACTACATTGTTCTTTTTGTGGAAACAGTGATAGAAACAACTATCTCACCCTTATACCAGCAATCCCCAACCTTTTTGGCACAAGGACTGGTTTTGTGAAAGACATTTTATTCCACATATGGGAAGAGGAAGTCGGGGGTCATTTGGGGATAAAACTATTCCACCTCAGGTCATCAGGCATTCGATTCTCATGAGCAGGCAACCTAGATCCCTTGCATGTGAGGTTCACAATGGGGTACGTGCTCCTATGAGAATTTAATGCGGCTACTGGTCCTACAAGAGGCAGAGCTCAGGAGGTCATGCTCCCTTACCCACCATTCACCTCCTGCTGTGCAGCCCAGTTCCTAACAGGCCATGGACATGTACCAGTGCACAGCCTGGGTATTGGGGACCCCTGCCTTACACAATAAATGTTTTGAAGTGTGAAAGTGGACTTCACTCCCCCCCCACCACCACCACAGTATGTCTATGAGAGAGAGAAAAAAGAGGGAGAGAAAAATATCACCTACTGATGCTATTTTGATGCGTGGAACCCATTCATTGATTTGATTTGGTCTTCTTCCTGGACCATACAATCTGTACCCTGTAAAGTTGGCGAAATATTATAAGCACGACATGGTTTGCCTGTGTCCACACCAAATCTTATCTTGAATCCCCACGTGTTGTAACAAGGACCCGGTGGGAGGCAATTAGATTATGGGGGAGGGTCTTCCTGCACTGTCACTATCACGAGAACAGAGTAGGAATACCTTCCAGCATAATTCTCACAAGATCTGATGGTTTTCACAAGTAGAGCTTTCCTAAAAAATGATCTCTTTGCCTGCTGCCATCCATGCAAGACAGGACTTGCTCCTTCTTGCCTAACGCCATGACTGTTAGGCAGCACCAGCCACGTGAAACTGTGAATCCAGTTAAACCTCTTTCTTTTGTAAATTGCCCAGTCTCAGCTATGTCTTTATCAGCATTGTGAGAATGGAGTAATACAAAGCACTTCAATTGTGATGATATAGCTTTGGAGTTAAAAAGAAAAAGAAAAAAAATCTGCCTGCTCTACCTGGTTAGGCAAACTTTCATTTCAAATGAACATTTTTTTCTTTCTTTCTTTTTTTTGAGACAAAATCTCGCTCTGTTGTCCGTGCTGGAGTGTAGTGGCTCACTCTTGGCTCACTGCAACCTCTGCCTCCCGGGTCCAAGTGATTCTTCTGCCTCATCCACCCGAGTAGCTGAGATTACAGGCGTCTGCCACCACACCTACCTAATTTTTATACTTTTAGTAGAGATGGGGTTTCACCGTGTTGTTAGGCTGGCCTTGAACTCCTGACCTCAGTTGATCCACCTGCCACAGCCTCCCCATCCCACTGTGACCTGGGATTACAGGCATGAGCCACAGTGCCCAGCCTTAACTGAACATTTTTTGTAAAGTAGAAATGTCAGGTCGTTAATGAAAGATAGGATCCAGAAGTCCTAAGTGCCTCCTGAATAGGACAGCTGACCTTAGATTATGAACTTTGTTTTCCATTGGCATTTATCTAAAATGAGACACTGAATGTGTTTAGTGATTACAAAGAACAAGAAAAGAACAAAGAGCTATTTTTGGTTTATTTTCATCGTAAAGCTTAATAATGTCTTTTTCAATGCTTTGCATGAATTGTAATCTTTAGTGTAAGGGCCTCCCATGAAATGCCTTTTCGCTAAAAGGCTCAAAAGGCTTTTTAATTCATGGAATGTTTTGAGGCTTGTATATTAAGAAATGAGGAAAAAAAAGTCTGTATAATGCTTATAACCGAGCACAATTTTAAAAGCCATAAAATGGATGAAGAAAGAGATGTATATTTATGTCTAATACTCATTTCTGAAAACAGAAACGTTTTTGAAGTTTCTGAAAATTGATTTTAATAGTTTTCTAACCTGCTTTAAGGTTTTAGAATATGTTTGAATGTCTAGCCTTACCTAGAAATTTCTCTCTTTACTTTTTTTTTTTTTTCCTGTCAATGTATCCCTAGAGGTTTTCTTCTGGTTGTGAGGGAAATGTTATGATATAAATTTTGTTCCTTACAAATTCCTATCTTGAGACCCTAAACCCCTAGTAAATCGGAATGTGATTGTATTAGAAGGCAGGCCCTTTAAAGAGATAATTAAGGCACAATGAGGTCATCAAGATGGGCCTCAATTCAACATGGGTAGTGTACATATAAGAAGAGAAAATGGAGACACAAGGATACATGGAGGGAAGATCATGCAGTGACATAGGGAGGAGACCGTCTCCCACAACAAGTCAGGGAGAGGGCTTCAGAGGACACCAGTCCTGTCATGCTGCCCACACATGGGTCTTGGACATCTAGCCTCGAGAACTGTGAGAAAACGAATTTCTGTTATTCAAGCCACCTAGTCTGTGGCAGTAGGCAAAGGTAGAGTTCCCTTTTTGAAAACCTTCAGTTCTTGTGAGACTCAGCCACTATCATGAGAACAGTGGAGGAAAGACCCTCTCGCATAAGTCAACCCTAAAAATCTACTAGAGGAGGCAGGGAGGTAAACAAGGGAAGAATTCGCTAAAGCAACCAAAGAACTGTTAAATACATTAAGTGGTTAAAGACATAATGAGTGGCTTGAAGCTGTTGGTATTTGGTAAAATTGATACAGCATTTGGTAGGGAAGTAGAAACTCCAGCACCATGTTCTTAACACTCTTAAAAATCCCAGAGGAAAGATATATTCAGAGAAAATTGCTTGCAGTGACTGAATTTTAATATTTTGAGGCCATGGCTTTAAACTCCCACTACAAAATATTTGTGAGATAGATGTATCAGGAAGGATTTTGTTGTCTCAGGGTGAAGACAGTCTAAAAAGAACACAAGCAAGGTGTCTTGCTCTTTCTAGAACTCTCCCAAATAATGAAAAAGATACACGTTAAAAATTAAAAGAAAATGAAAAATGGAGAGAAAACTTGCCTGAACTAATACAGGAGCTTTTTGCTGTGAAGGTAACTAGAGGAAGAACAATTCATGGGTCATAATAATTACCACATTATACATTTATTTACTTTAATCATTTAATTTAATTTGTGTATTCTATTGCAAGCATAATTTGTATTCTCACTATTTTAGATATAAAAGAGAATCTAGTTATAGCTTCTTTAGAGAAGTGGCATGTATCTATCTATAACTAAACACGGTTTTAGGTATAAGCTGATTCTGTTTAAAGTTTAGTTCTATCCTTGCTCAGAAGGGCCTGCGTTCTTCCCAACATGTATATACAAAGTTCAGAGCAGTTTGCCTGTGTGTAATGTTGTTTTCCGAAATAAATAATTAATTTTTCAAATATCATGCAGTTGTATTCTCAGAATACACTCCTATATATTTTTGAACTGTCTGTTTAGGACAGTGGGATTGTCTGAAATGTTCAGTGTATCCTGAAGGTCAGTATATTTGAATTCTGTTGGGTTTGATCCATCAGGGTGCCCGGAGGAGTTGTATTTATTTTATTTTTTCTTTTTAAAAATAAAAGTGATCTAGAAATACCACCCTACTGTAAAAACACTTGAAATTTTTTTCTTTAAATTTTTTTTTCTTTTTTGCCAAATCACTTCTCACCTGAAGGAATGATTTCTTTTTTATTTTTTTTCCATTAACTTTTATTTTAAGTTTTGTGGTACATGTGCAGGTTTGTTACATAGGTAAATGTGTGTCATGGTGGTTTGCTGCACAGATCAACCGATTTACCTAGGTATTAAGCCCAGTCCATCAGCTCTTCTTCCATACACTCTCTTTCTCTCTGCCCCCTGCCCCTACAGACAGGCCCCACTGTGTATTGTTCCTACAGGTTCCTTAGTGTCCATGTATTTATTCTCATCATTCAGTTCGCACTTAGAAGTGAGAACGTGTGGTGTTTGCTTTTCTGTTCCTGCATTAGTTTTCTGTTCCTGCATTAGTTTGCTGTCGATGTTGGCTTCTAGCTCTCCATCCATGTCCCTGTAAAGGACATAATCTCATTCCGTTTTATGAATGCATAATATTCCATGCTATATATGTATCACATTTTCTTTATCCAGTCTATCATTGATGGGCATTTAGGTTGATTCTGTGTCTTTGCTTTTGTGATTGGTGCTACAATGGACATATGTGTGTATGTGTATAATAGAATGATTCATATTCCTTTGGGTTTATGCTCAGTAATGGCATTGCTGGGTCAAATGGTATTTCTACTTATAGATTTTTGGGGAACTGCCACATTGTCTTCAACAGTGGTTTAACTAATTTACATTCCAAATAGCAGTGTACCAGGTGTTCCTTTTTCCCACAACCTCACCAGCATCTGTTGTTTCTTGACTTTTTAATAGTTGCCACTCTGAATGGTGTGAGATGGTATCTCATTGTGATTCTGATTTGCATTTCCCTATTGATCAGTGATGTCGAGGTTTTTTTCATGTTTGGTGACTGCATGAATGTCTTCTTTTGAGAAGTGCATGTTCATGTTCTTTGCCCAGTTTTTAATGGGATTGTTTCGGTTTTTCTTGTAAATTTGTGTAAGTTCCCTGTAGACTCTGGATATGAGGCTGTTGATACAGGGATAAATTGCAAACATTTTCTCCCATTCTAAAGGCTGTCCGTTCACTCTGATAATAGGCTTTTTTTTTTTTTTTTTTCCTTCTGTGCAGAATCTTTTTAGTTCAATTAGATTCCATTTGTCAGTTTTTGTTTTTGTTTTAATTGCTTTTGTTGTTTTTGTCATGAAATCTCTGCCCATGCCTATGTCTTGAATGCCATTTCCTAGATTTTCTAGGGTTTTTATAGTTTTGAGTTTTACATTCAAGTTTTTAATCCATCTTGAAATAATTTTTGTGTAATGTGTAATGAAGTGGTCGAGTTCCAATTTGCTGCATATGGCTAGCCACTTCTCCCAACACCATTTATTAAATAGAGAGTATTTTCCCCATTGCTTGTTTTTGTCAGATTTTTTGAAGATCAGCTGGTTATAAGTGTGCAGTCTTATTTCTGAATTCTCTATTGGATTCCACTGGTCTGTGTGTCTGTTTTTATTGCCAGTACCATGCTATTTTGGTTACTGTATCCTTGTAGTATAGTTTGAAGTATTTTAGTGAGATGCCTACACCTTTGTTCTTTTTAGTTAGGATTCATTGTCTTGGCTATACTGGCACTTTTTTTATTCTATATAAATTTTAAACTACTTTTTTTCTTAAATTATGTAAAGAATATAAATGGCAGTTTAATGGGAATATCATTGAATCTATGAATTACTTTGGGCAATATGACCATTTTCATGGTATTGATACTTCCTATCCATGAGCATGCAATGTTTTTCCATTGTTTGTTTCTTCTCTGATTTCCTTGAGCAGAAGTTTATAGCTATTCTTGAAAAAGTCCTCCACTTCCCTTGTTAATTGTATTCTTAGGTATGTTATTTTCTTTGTAGCAATTGTGAGTGGGATGTCATTCATAATTTGGCTCTCTGCATTGCTGTTGTTGGTGTATAGTAATGCTAGAGATTTTTGCACATTTATTTATTTTCAAAGCTGTTCATGGATCCAGGGGAGGTCAGCATGTTTGGAATGATTGGTATGTCCCTATGAGATAATCAGTATATCTAGAGACAGCAGGTTATTCAGAATGGATAGAGGGCTTTCCTGCTGAGACCTTTAGAGTGGACCAGGTTGTACACACATCTACTTGTCCCAAACCTTATGTTGACCCCCGATCCCATCCTCAAAGAAAGCTTATATGACTTTCACTTGCTCCTGCTGAAAAATCACACTTCAGTTGCAGTAGCATGTCTTTCCCTGCCTGGCTGGTTTGTCTGTTTTGGAAATCCAGTGGAAAGAAGACTCTGCCCTCTGCTGCCTCACTTCCACCCCATTCCAGCTTCCTCATCTGCCTCACTACCTTGGGGAACATAGGATTGGCCTTATAGCTAGCATGCCCCAGTGTGGATTCTAACCAACCCACTGTGTCTTCACTTTGCCCCTCCACAGACTGCCCTGGGTTTTTACTCTAAAGTAGCACAGCTTATTGCTAAGGCCCACTTACCACTAAGGCCTTGCCAGATGCCCTTTGCTGTCTCTGGCCAGAGCTTAGGCACCATCATTCAGTGACATTGAGAAATAAGTTACATGTGAAGTGTTTAGCATGAATGACCATTCCTCAAATGGCAGAAACTATCTACTAGTGTCATCTGTATATGTAAACCTCTTAAATTCCTTCATGTAGACTTGGGCCTGATTTTAGGTTATCTGTAGATATTTATGAATTCATGATTGAAAGGATCTTTTAGAAACCATGTTATTTGAACCTGGGAACACAGTTAAAACTATTACCAGATAAAACTAAGAAAAACTTACCCTAATTGTTTTATATAATTTTTTTCAAAAACATTATTTTTATTAAATAAGCAAATATATCTATAGTCTAGCTTTTTATTATATTCTTCAGAAATCTTATTAAAATTACTCAGTTAAAAGAAAAAATAGGGTACAAATGTACAGTTAGAAGTAAAATGTGGTATTTGATAGATTACTAGGGTTACTATAATTAACAATAATCTATTGCACATTTCAAAATAGCTAAAAGAAAATAGTTTGAATGTTCCTTGCATTAAAAAAAAAGATAAATATTTAAGGTGATAGATATTCCAATTATTCTGATTTGATCTTTATAGATTAGATGAATGTATAAAAATGTTACATGTATCCCAATATACAAACATCTATTATGTATTAATAAAAAAAGAAAAATATTTTATGCCACAGTTACTTCAGAGCTATAAGTTTTATAGAGTTAATGGCATGTTCCTCATATACTTCTTCAGGATAAACATGATCCTAGTATGTAAATTAGTATCTACAATTGGGGCTTGTACTTGTTTTCCCTTCATTCAGTTTTCTAACAAGAACATCTCAAATTAGAAAGAATGATCATCAGGAAATGTTTCTTAAGTAAGTGGAGATCAGAATAGTTGATCAGTGTTTTAAAAAGCTTAATAGAAATCGTAGATCCTCTTAAATCAATTATTTGGATATAAATAATCCTAAAATAATTTCTTAAAGTCCAGTTTATGCATTGATTTATTAATTATAAGCTGATTTTCCTGATGAGTGGCCGGTGAGGTTTTAAATTCACTTGTGTTCATTCATGAAGAATTACAGAAGGCATACTTGCTTTATGCTGAAGAAATCCTCAAAATGTTGGGTTTATTAGTGATGAGATTACTCACAATTAAACATTCAAAAATTTTTTATTCCATTCTAAACCAGAATATATATTCAAAATTTAGTTTAAAATAAACTCTAGAAATAGCAGTTATCTAGAAAAGACAGTATATTGTACATACACCTATTTCTCTGCTATGATTTTTGGCAAGATGGGAAAAAGTAATACCATGCCTTCAGACTTTCATTTTGGTATAGCCATCTATGGAAAAGGATGAAAATTAGAGAAGTATAGTTATTTTCAAACTACATATTATATAGTTAATTAAGTGCAAAAGATATTTTCTATGAGTATTCATTAGATTTGCTAACTTTCCAAATTGTGCTGTTACAAGCTGACGTAAGAAATTAAAACTTCTCACTTTTAATATAAATCCCAACTCAAACAGGCATTGTTACCGAGTACTACTCACCCATTGAGAAATCAGGAATCAGACACTTGAGAACTGGCAAAAAAAAAAATGCAACGCAAATTCAAAGGAAATGAACTTATGAGTAGAATTTAAAATCTTGTCATAGACATAGGATCTTACAAAATTGACAAAAGTTCTGCTGGATAATTTTTTCAATCATACGCTATTGCCAATAGAGATTGGACAAAGTTAGGCTGGCTAAAGCTGAACAAGGGAAAATCAACAAGATTGTGTACATGAGACGTTATTCAAAAGATAATGATTTGTATATTGAAGATGAAGAGAGGCATTTTGAAAACCTGAGAAAGTTATAGTTTTATTAAATTAATTTTACTCTGTCAAAAAAGAAATAAAGAATGCAATAAGATAACATTATGTATGTTAGGATTGAGGGGCATGTCATAAATCATAACTCATGATTTCGAATGCGCTTTTGTAAAACCTAAGATATCCTTTAAAATGTGTATATATTAGTATTTTTCTAAGATTAAACAAATTCTCGTTTTCACTGTGTAATGTGCAATTTTGGTCCCTTTGTTAATTTGGCTTATCTTCAGTTCTCTGGGATTCTTACTTCTGTTACTCCATGATGATACCTTCTATATCTTAGGTACATATGTTTGTTTATCTGTCTATCTACATGTGTACACACACATCCGCACCAGAGGGCTTACGGAAACATATATGCTAAAATAAAATGCATTTGAATATGTACAAAAGTAAAACATTAAACAGCTCCACCATAATGCCTCCTTTAGGATTACTCAGATATTTCTTATTTGTTCACACAATTAAAAAGTAGTATAAAATGTGTTCTTTGTGAAAATAACCTTATTTTTCTATTAACAAATATGTGTGAGTCCACATACATAGACAAATATTAAAACATCTAAAAATGTAATATTAGTGTGTGGAGCGTAGGAGTGAATATCTAGTTGTTGGAAGAAACTGTTCTTCCAGAGATGGGTGGTCATGGCAGTGATAGATGCAGAAGCTATGCTTTATAAGGAATGAGTGAAGAAAGTTGGGAAACATCCCATTGAAATAGGAAATTTTTGTCATTAAATGAAAGATGTTTTCAAGTACATGTAAAATGGATTAGAATGCTCATGGATCATTTCTGCTAATAGAATGCTATCAAATGGATGGAAGAATTTTTTTTTTGTGAGATGAAATCTTGCACTGTCTGTGGCCCAAGCTGGAGTCCAGTGGCGTGATCTCAGCTCACTGCAACCTCTGCCCCCCGAGTTCAAGCAATTTGCCTACCTCAGCTTCCCGAGTAGCTGCGACTACAGACATGCACCGTCATGCCCGGCTTATTTTTGTGTATTTAGTAGAGACAGGGTTTCAGTATGTTGGCCAGGCAGGTCTTGAAATCTTGACCTTGTGATCCACCCGCCTCAGCCTCCCAAAGTGCTGGAATTACAGGTGTGAGCCACCGTGCCCAGCTGAATTTTTTTAAGTATATCTAAGATGGCTGTGTGCAGTGGCTCACACCTGTAATCCCAGCACTTTGGGCCACCAAGTCGGGCGGATCACTTGAGGTCAGCAGTTTGAGACCAGCCCAGCATAGCAAATCTCCATCTCTACAAAAAAACACAAAAATTAGTCGGGTATGGTGGTACACACCTGTGGTCCCAGCTGCTTGGAAGGCTGAGACACAAGAATTGCTTGAAGTTCACTAGGAGGAAGAGGTTGCATTGAGATCACGCCCCTGTATTCCAGCCTAGGTGACAGAGCAAGACTCTCTAAAAAAAGAAAAAAAAGTAAGATTATTAAAATAACAAAATGTCAAAAGACTTGACACTTTGCAAGTGTTATAAAACTGGGGTTAAATTTAAGTTTTGATGTTAGAGCTGTTGCAAAACCAAATTAGCTGTGAAGTTGTGTGTTTCTTGACACTGAAAGGGCCCTGAAACATTCAAATAATAACTTCTTGAATATGCTTTTTGGGAAATTTCAGCACTAGAAGATGCGAACATTCAAATGAAACAAAATTTAAAAATATTTTATCAGAAACCACTTTTATCCCTGAATATATGAGTGGCTCAGGATTTGGACTGACTCTTTCCATGGGAGCACTATGTTTTCAGTGAAACCTAAAATTGTTCTGTCAACAGAATTTTTCTTGTTTTTTCATTTAAATTCAGAGCAGATACAGGGCTCCATTTACCGGTAAACTCAAAATATTTTATCTGTCTTAGATTGTGTTCTCAGGATTTTCAAGTATATATAAACGACCCTGAAAAGTGCATAGTACATAGCTATAAAAGGTAATTACCATTAATGTTATAATATTTGTTTATAATATTTGCTGACTTGACTAGAGCAATCTGATATAAATTTGCAAACTTTCTTGATAATTGAGAATTTTGCCTTGAGAAGAGCTTTCTGAACACAGTAGAGTAATATAGAAAAGGTAATACAAGTTACAATAGATTGAGGTAAGTTTCATTGTCGAGGTGGGTTCTGGCTATTTGCTTGTTATCTCTTAAAAATAATCCCCTGAATAAAAATCTACTTTCTTTTATATTAAATGTTTTATACTTAAAAGTAGAATATAGAAGAAAAAAATCATCTTAACCAACGTTCTCAGTGTAATTTGAATTTATTACATTCCCTTCTCCATTTCTTCTTACGTGTTTTTTAACATATGAACTAGGTTGGGGCACCTCACATGGCTTGTAGAGCAGTTGTTTTTAATGCTTTTTGTCTCATCTCAGCTGTGTTAGACAATTTTCAATATATTGGCTTTATATTGGCTTTTTTTTTGGAAGCCGGGAGATCTTACTGAGGACACACACAAGGGAGCCACTCATAGATCAGCCCAGAAGTTTGCCCCTTTTGGCCTGTGGGCAACCCTTGGCTAATAGGGAACAAGACTGTGAATAATTACTTCATTGTCAGTCATTCTGAGTAAATTTCTGATTTGTCTTTACAGATTTTCTATCAGTGCTCATTGTGTACATAATTATGTATTGCATATACAAATTACCCTCAAAATTTTGTTTCTTAAAGAACAAGCATTTATTATTTCATCGTTTCTGTGAGTCAAGAATTTAGGAACAGTTATCTGGGTGGTTGTGGCTGTGTATATTTCATGAGGTTGCATACAAGACACCATCTGGATTACAATTATATGAAGACCCGCAAAGGGTTGAAAAATCCTCTTTTATATCTTCTCATGTGGCTATTGGTCAAGGCTCCAGTTCTCTTCCACATGGGCCTCTTCATAATGATATATGAGTGTCCTTATGATAGAGCATCTAGCTTGCCCAGGAGCTCCAAACAGTGTAGGAGGAAGCCACCCTTTCAAGGAGAAGGGGAGTAGACTTCATCTTTGCTGAGAAAAGTATGAAAGAATTTAAAAACTACTGTAGTCAGACTGAGTCGCAGTTACTCATAGTGGCAAACTGCTAAACAATGCATTCTTAAATGACTTTTCTTTTTCCCTGTTTGTTCTTTCCACTCCTTCACTTCTGCTTACTTGGATCGTCTTCCAAATAAACAACCAGCACCCAGCTCTGTCTTAATTTCTGCATATGGAGAATTCCAAATTAATGAAATTTAAATATGATCAATATCAATATATGAAACAAATTTTACTGAAAACTGAGGTGAAATGATATAATCTACAATAAAGGAAGTTATTTTGAGTTCTATTCATTCACAACTACTGAGACAGTTGTAGTTAATATCCTTTTTACCTAAATCCTTGTATACGTCCAAATACAATTTGAACAGTTATTTAGACAATATTCCAGTTTTTAAAGTGGTTTCAAGAAATTTTGATTTATGTTACAATAATTGCTAAGCATAACTTCTCTTAATCTGTATTCATATTTGATAGTAATAATAGAATTACTCAGGACAAAAGTAAAAATGTTAAATTAAAATGACCTTCAGCATACATAATTTAAACAATACTAAAATTACTTATTTTATAATTCAATTTGCATTATACTTTATACAGTTTACTTAAGGCTATAATAAAATTAAATTACACATTTGAAAATACATATGATAATAATTTAGATTCCCATCTATCACAATCTCTGCAACAAAAATGAAATAAGATTAAAGTACCTGTATTTTTAAAAATTTAGAGCATGTAATGTGCTCAATGGAATAGTAATGAAGATACTGAAATGAGAAGCAGTATAATATTGAACTGATAATCAAGACCATTCTGGTCAGATATTTGGCTTTTCCTAGTCACTAGGCCATCCCCTACTTATCAACCTGAGGCTCCTATTACGTTTACCAGAGACATAATAGTTTAAAATATCAATTATAAGAATAATGTTTTACAAAAGAAAATAAGTCAAATTTGTAAGACCATGGCATTCATCTGAAGGATGAATATAAATAGAAGTATGTAAATTCCAATGACCTAGATCAGCTATATGACAATTTCTGATCCAGTTAGAAGTTCTGGTATGTCATCCAGGACAGAGAAGAGGTCAGGACACAGTGGTAAGAGAAGTGCAAAATGGTTTGTTTTGGTTTGGTTTATGGTTATTCTTCAGAACTATAGCTCCTTATGTAAAAATAAGGCAAAAATTCCAAAAGGTCCAAATTTTTGACAACAGCATAGGTAAATAAACAAAATTAGGCCTAATATCCTAGGTGTGTAGATTTCTAATTGGAGGCTTCCTGTTCATGACTATGATCAGTTACTGATAAGCAGAGTATCTACTATTAAAAAAAGAAAAGTTACGTGTAGTTTTGGTCACTAATTATTAAAAAAAGAAAAATCACAGGAAGGAACTGTAGTGATTCTGGAATTGTATAAAGTCATTTGTTTACACATCTGATACTTTTCAGCAATTCTAACTTAAGAATTTTGGGCTTCCGCAAAGTTTGTAAATAAACACTCAGCTTCTGAGCATTTAGAGTTAATGTATTAAAGTCGATGCTTTGCAAATATAAAAAGCCATGTTATAACATTGTTCCCTCCTTGACTATTATTAAACTACATCCCTATCAACCATATTATCAAAGCCCAGCAAATGGGATATTAGAAATTGTAAATGTACTTCTTTTTAAATGTAAATATTTCAAAGTCAAATAAGAATTTAGTGAGTGTATGTAACTTGAATTAACCCCTATTTAAATTAAAATGTTATCCATCTCAACAAAAAATGAAACAGGTTTCTGAGTACAGTAGATTCTGGGAGATGAAAATTCTGTTTTTGAAAGCTTCTTCTTTCTTACCTTAGTGGTATGATACTAGGCACATTTTATTTGTTTGATAAACAAATAAAGCAATTCTAGAGAATTGCTTTGTTATGTGCCTCATAACTTATCTTAATAAATGAATCAAGTGCTGTTTTTGGAGTGGTAAAATCCATAAAACTCCCATGGACAAGACCAACAGCAGACATGGGTTATGTTTTATCTTTAAGGAACAGAAACAAGTGAAGGAAATACTGGAAAATAAATAGTACGATGTTGGGCTTAATCAATGTAAAATAAAAGTAGCTGTATCAAAGGAACAGTATCAGCAACCTTAGTAAGGGCCTAAAGGAGGATTTTCAGGAGGGACTTGGGTAGTAAGTGGTGACTAGCAGCATGGTTATTGGAAAGCATCCACGCCAGGTTGTTATCCAAACAGCTGCAAACCATACAAAATAATTTAACTTCTTATCTGCAACAACAGGTTGTAAAACAGTGTTTACCAATTTGAAGAATCATTTGAGAGTGGCTCCTGTCACCTGCAAATAGCAGTTAAACTAAATTTTTTGCATCAGTAAGCTAAATGGAAGCATAACATTGGGACTGTCTAATGCTAAGTTCTGAGTTCTCATTTTTTTTTTCTTTTTTTTGAGACAGAGTTTCACTCTTGTTACCCAGGCTGGAGTGCAATGGCGCGATCTCGGCTCACCGCAACCTCCACCTCCTAGGTTCAGGCAATTCTCCTGCCTCAGCCTCCTGAGTAGCTGGGATTACAGGCATGCGCCACCATGCCCAGCTAATTTTTTGTATTTTTAGTAGAGACGGGGTTTCACCATGTTGACCAGGATGGTCTCGATCTCTTGCCCTTGTGATCCACCCGCCTCGGCCTCCCAAGGTGCTGGGATTACAGGCTTGAGCCACCACGCTCGGCCCTGAGTTCTCATTTTTAACAATTGCTTTGAGTGTTATATTTTATAGTTGCTATGCTGTAAAATTAATTTGTCTTTTATGCCCATTCTCCTAGTATGGCAGAGCAATTCTTGTGTCAAAACCCTAGTGTGACAGTGTCATTATGTAGTAGTGTTTAATAGTTTTTAATAAATCCTTTTCTATAAACAAGTCAGGTATGTTATTTCAATCTGTCAGGCATTTTATTAAAATGCTTATAAAGTAAATAAATATGTATGGGATAAAACTGCTTATAATACCAATATAAATAGCACAATTTCCCCATATGTTATAAATTTTTACAGATCATTGTGTAAATATTTTTGTGAAACATAGGGTTATAAATTGCAATGCACTTCTATTTTATAGGAGTTTTGAAAATGTTTCCTCCATTCAAGCTAAGAATGTAAACATTACATAACCTTGAAGGAACGAAGAGTAAAAGTTTAACATTAAAAGTTTAAAATTTAAATAATAGGCCCTTTACAAATAACAAGAAGATGACTGCAATAACATACTCTGAAATTAGCAAGTGGAGTGCATTCTAGGAAAGCAAAGCTTAGCACTCACAAAGCAGTCGATCTAATTCACTATATTAACACTTGATCAAGAAAAATACATATGACTATATCAATCATTATCATATCATATATCAGTTAATCAATATGATTATATGATATCAACAGATGAATAAGAAAAATCATATAATCTTGATGCACAAAAATCACTTGGCAAAACTCAATTTCCACTCATAAAAACTGTCAGATTAAGAATAAAAGGTAACCTCCTTTACCTAATAGAGGCTACATTTTAAAAACCTACAGCTAACATTACTCAATGATGAAAACTATAACCTTTCTCCTTAAAATTTGATACAGGCAAGCATTTCCTGTCACAACAGTGCTATTTAATATTCTTTTAAAAGTCCTACTGGGTGCAATAAGATGAGGAAGAGAAATAAAAGGTGTGCTGATTGAACAGGAAGAAATAGAATGGTCTTTATTTACAGGTATAATAATTATTGTTGGAGAAGATAATTTTCTTTGTAGAAAACTCTACTATCTACTATTTAAAAAAAAGGAAAAAAAAACCTCTTGGGCCTAATAAGCCAGTGTAGCAAGGTTTATATGATAAAAGATCATCGTACAGAGGTCAGTTGGTTTCCAGGAATGAACACTGGAATATTGGAAAGAAGAAACAAAAAAAACAAACCACTTAGAACAATAAACAAAAATGAAGCATTTGGGTATAAATATAATAAAATATTTACAATATCTCTACATAGAAAAGTATAAAATACCCATGAAATAAATCAAAGAAGATATGTGTAAGTGGAGAGATGTTTCTTCAAATAGGTTGAAAAACTCAAAGATGATGTTTCTTCCAACTTGATGTACAGATTAAAAGCAATTTCACTCAAAATTCCAGAAAAGTTTTTAAAAATATACGTGAATAAATTATTTCAAATTATTTATTCAGGTACTTCTCCTTTAAAGAGGTGTACATGACTCCTTATCTGTTAATTACGGGATGTGCACAGCAACTTCCCTGTAAAGATTAATGTTGATAAAATGTGATGAGAGTGAGCCTTTTCTATGATGTCTATCCCAGAAACCTGTAACACCAGTGTAACCATGGGAATAATATTAAACAAGCCTAAATTGAAGTATAGTTTACAAAATACTTGACCAATGCTCTTCAAAACAGTGGAGGTCATCAAAAACAAGGAAGTATGAGAAAATATTAGAGTCTAAAGGAGCCTAAGGAGACATGACAACTAAATGTAATGTGGTATTCTGAATAGAATTCTTGAACAGAAACAAAAGACATTTAGGTAATTCTTGAACAGAAACAAAAGACATTTAGGTAAAAACTAAGGAAACTGCAATAATGTATAGGCTTTAGTTAATAATAATGTAGTAATATTGTGTCATAAATTTAGTTAATAATAATGTAGTAATATGTGACAAACATACCATGTTAATTTAAGATGTTAATAATCAATGAAACTGGATATAGAGTATGTGAGAATATTCTATGCTACCCTTGCAAGTCTTCTGTTAGCCTAAAATTATCGCAAAATACAAATTCTGTTAAATTTTTTTTATACTCCTCCCTTCAAAAAATCTTTGTTAGTAAGTAATTTTTTTCTCCTTTGCAATGAAAATTATAAGCAATGTTAATATTGTTCATAGGTAAGAATGTAGACATATGGATATTTTATATAATTCTGCCAAGAATATAAATTGATGGGGTGACTGGGCAACATAGTATGACCCATTTTGTATGATGGACACACACAAAATGTCCATTTTATATAATGAATGCACACACAAAAGTTAGGCAGGTGTGACGGTGCACGCCACCTATAGTCCTACATGGGAGGCTGAGATGAGAAAATTACTTGAGGCCAGTAGTTTTATATTACAGTGAGCTATAATTGGGCCACTCCATTGCATTCCAGTCTGGGCAACAGAGCAAGAACCTGCCTCAAAAAATAAATAAATAAATAAATAAATAAATAAGATACATATATTGATAATGCTTCTTTGAAGAATAACTTATGATATTCACAGAAAGACAATGAACACTTCAAATACTGACAAAATGACCCTTGAGTTTATTTTGCATATAAGTTTATCTTGCATATAAGAGTAAACCGCTAGTGATGAATTCCTCTCAAAAAAAAACAAAAAAAACTGCTCTGGGTTTCTTTGTGCTACAAAGAGAGAGAGGCAATTGAATACTGAAGATTTCATCTTGACAGTACAAGATCAGACCATCCATAAATCCACACACGGTTAAAGCAAGTCTTATTGTTTGTTGGTCAGGAAAGTCTTCAGCTAGGTAAGGATCTAGGATAATAGAGTTACTAGCATTCCGAATTGTCTAAAATTTATAGTTACCTAGCTTTAGATGGGTAAAGTTAGTTGCAGTGAAAATCAGAACTTAACTTTTATATCACCTAAGCAACTGTGTACCCAAATAGAGTGGCTGAATTTGGCCAGCTAAGCAGTACAGACTGATAAATTCTACTTTTGCAAATTTGCTAGCATTATAACTTTGGTAAAGTTATATATTGTGAATAAGTTTTCAGTAAATATTAGCTGTGGTAAAACTTATGATCTAATACTATATAATGATCTAATTCCTGTTTATGTAATTTATCCGTTTTCATCAGCATCACCAGACTGTCCTCTCCCACAGTATATTTCAGCCATTCAGAACTACTTGCAATTTTTGGATTAACTCACAGTCTTTTCTTATTCTTGCCCTTGGGTGACAAAAATTCATTTCTTTATATGCTGATTATAGCACTTATATACAATCATATACTTGTGTTTGTCTATTTTCCCAACTAGGCTCGTTGCTTCTTGAAGGCAGACACAGAGTTTCACTTGTGTTTGTATTCTTAGCATTCATAAAGGGTCTTCATGTTGTATGTACTGGACAAATCTGTACCAATAGCTATGGACATAACACTTTAATCAGTGTTGTCGATCCTCCATCAGTTCTTGAAACATGGTTTAACAGGTGACATCTGAATGGTTTATATAAAAGCATTTTTAAAAAATTAATAAGAGGAAATACAATCGTCTCTGACCTATTGACTCTTTCCATATCTCTTCTTCCTATTATGGAGCATACCTTTCATCCAATTTCCCCATTTTAAGAAGTCTCCTAGAGACCTCTGTTTTATTTCTTTTCAAACAATTCACTTGGATTTAAGCAGATACGCACAATAATGTAATTTCCTGTATTAGTTTCCTAGGAATGATGTAACAAATGACCACAAACTTGCTAGCTTAAAATAACAGAAATTTATTTGTTCATAGTTGTGGATATCAGAAGTTCATAATTAAAGTATCAGCAAGGTCATGCTCCCTCTGAAAACTCTAGGAGAAAATCCTATCTTTCCTCTCCCAGCTCCTAGAGGCTCTGGGTGTTCCTGGACTTAGGGCTGCATAACATCAATCTTTATGTGTACATTCACATGGCCTTCTCCCCATGGGTCTCTCTCTTCTGTGCTTATAAGAATACTTGTCCCTGGATTTAGAGCCTACTGAGCTCATTCAGAACAACCTCATCTCAAGACACATAATTAAATCTGCAAAGACCAGATTTTCAAATAAAGTCACAATCACAGATATTTAGTGTTAAGTATTAGACATACTGTTTTGGGGCCACAATTCAACTCATTGTATCACTCCAAAATAGGCTCCCAGGTACATGTTATTGGAGCTCTGAAAACACATTTGAGTGATGGAATCCCAAGATGAAAAGTGATATTGCCCATGTGTACAATATATACAAATATATTTTTAATTTTTTTTTCTTAGATGTCTTCCTGGATTTTCTGGCCAATTTTGTGACATTAATATAAATGAATGCTCTTCCTCACCATGTCTAAATGGTGCAAACTGTGAAGATCACATCAATGGATATGTTTGCAAATGCCAACCAGGTAATTATTTTAAAAATAATAATCAGGCATACTACATATATATTAAAATAATATATATGTTTATGTAAATGTACATGTGTGTATAATACAATTTTGACAGTTTACTCCACCAATACTGTTGTTGACTATGAAGTTATAAGCAATGATTATTCTTTAAAAACCTGAAATGAATATTGTATAGGATACTCAAAAGCAAGCACTTAGGCTATGATCAGGAAATCTTAATGTTTAGACTATAATACCTTATTCATGGATTTTCTAAACATAGACAAATATTTGTCTAAATATTTGTGTCTCCCTGAAATTCACATATTGAACCCTAATCAACAATATGATAGTATTAAGAGGTGGGACCTTTGAAAGATGATTAGGTCATGAGAGTAGAGCCCTTGTGAATGGGATTAGTGCTTTTATAAAATAGACCCTAGAGAGCTAAGCTAGCTGGCCCTTCCACAGTGTGAGAACACAGCCAGGAGGCACCATCTGAGAATCACGAAGCAGGCTCTCCCCAGGCACAGAATCTGTCAGCAACTTGATCTTGTGCTTGCAGCTTCCAGAACTGTGAGAATAAATTTCTGTTGTGTGTAAGCTACCCAGTTTATGGTATTTTTGTAGTAGCAGTGTAACTGCTCATTAATAACTGGTCTTTTTGAACCATCTCTACCTTTGGTCATATTCCTTTAGGTCCATGTTGATATAAGTGATTGGTGTTCTTGCATCTTTGTCCTTCCTTTTTCTTTAGATTTCTAACTTCAGATTTGTTGCTCTCTTCCTATATCTTCTGCCACTCATCTTATTTTCAACATTCAGTTACATCCACCCAAAAGGGATGTTGGATGCCTAAACTACCTTGAGTAGCGATACTTTTGCAGGAAAATATGTAGGAGATATTTTTGGTCACTTTAAAGAAAATTATTGAGCCTGGCATGATAGTAGCATGCCTATAGTTCAAACTATTTGGGAGGCTGAGAAGAGAGGATTACTTGAACCTAGGAGATAGAGGCTGAGGTATGCTTTGATTGTATCTGTGGATAGCCACAGATCTCCAGCTTGGGGAATATAGAAGGACTTCATCTCTTAGAAAAAAAAAAAAAAAATGTCACTATTCACAGAACTTACAGAAGACTTCAGAAAGCTTATGGAAACCAAGTGGGTTCTGGGCTTCTGGTTATTGGCTCCACTAAAAAAATAATAGCCATGCGAGTATTAGGATTAATATGATTTATATGAAGTCATGCAAACTGGTGAATACCTATCAACTGAGTCTCACCCGCATAGTGTTGAGAAGTTAAACATCACTCATAGACCTGCTCTATTTTTTGAACACTTATTACCAGTACTAGGCTTTATTTGGTCACATAGAACATCTGGAGAACTTTGCACTTGCCTTTTGAAATACACACTTGTACATAATACTGGAACTTTTGTAGGTAAAGTAAGTAGAATAAAATTAGTTTTCTTATATAAGAAATGAATACTATTTCATACATTTTGCCCCTTTCAAGCAAAATATGTGTATATATATATATATCTTTATTGTGCCCTGAACACTTAATACTCTATGGTAACTAGCATAAACAATAAAAAATTCTACAAAAACAGTTAAGAAGTAAAATGCCCATATAAATTTTTTCATAATAATAGGTATCTTATAACTTTTAGCTTCATTTTCTGTTTTATGTTAATAAATATCTTACAGGTGCTAGATTAGTTTTGATGCTATAGGTTAATTCCACTACTCTAGATTCACTTGGAAGCATGGGACTGATTTTGAAACTGTTGAATCATTCAGATAAAGCCATATGATGAGGCTACTTTTCAGATACTTATTGGAAAGCAGAAGGCCTCAAAATGATACTCCTCTGTGCTGTTAGGAGTTACTCAGAATTTGCTGATATCTTTGACTGATTTACACTCTTCAAAACTTAGTTATGGGAGCGAAAACTAAGTGGCAAATGAAAAAAACAAATTTTTAGAAAATGCTGTTGACACCACCCAAACCTCCTGTCTCTGCTCCAGCCATAGCTTTTTTTTTTTTTTTTTTTTTTTTTTTTTTTTTTTTTTTTTTTGAGACGGAGTTTCACTCTTGTTACCCAGGCTGGAGTGTAATGGTGCGATCTCGGCTCACCACAACCTCCAGGTCAGGCAATTCTCCTGCCTCAGCCTCCCAAGTAGCTGGGATTACAGGCACGTGCCACCATGCCCAGCTAATGTTTTGTATTTTTAGTAGAGACAGGGCTTCACCATGTTGACCAGGATGGTCTAGATCTCTTGACGTCATGATCCACCCGCCTTGGCCTCCCAAAGTGCTGGGATTACAGGCGTGACCCACTGTGCCCGGCCCCAGTCATAGCTTTTAATCTTGCCAATCCATCCGCCCTTTAAAGTTATTTAGCAATAATCTTTCTCCTGCAGATTATTCTTCATCCGTCTCTCATTTTCTTTATGAGCGTAGTTTGCTTTAGTTTCAGGGTGTTTTTATTCCCACAGTAACATTAACTCTCTGGTGTACAATTCTATGGTTTTGGCAAATGCTTAAAGTTGTATAACCACCCTCACAGTAAGGCAATTAACCACCATCCTCCAAAATTTGCTCATGCTGTCCCTTTGTACTAACTTTTTCTTAATCCCCAGAAGGAACTGATTTTGATAGAAAACTATTTTTTTTCTCTATTTTTTAGTTGAAAATTCTACCCTTTTTGGAGCTCTTTTCCTTGTTTTATGAATTTTATATTTCAAAAGTCAAATGTATGGGTTCTTTGGCATGTATGTGCTTAGGAAATTATGATAATAATATCAATATTACTGCATAGATACCAAGGTATTTTAGATGTATTAACTGATTAAGTTTTCATAACAACGTTGAGAAAAGGGCATCTCATTTTGCCCATCTCCTTTTTCTAATAAGGAAACAGAGTCCCAGAAACACTGGGTAATGTCTCACAACATGTTCGTGGCAGAGCTAAGATCCACACCTAAGAAGTCTGTACTGACACTTGTACATTCATCATCTCTCCTATTCCCCCAAAATGTTATATTGGTGAAGAGAAACTCCCCATAAAGTATAAAGTTTCAGTTATGCAAAATGAATAATTGCTAGAGATTTATATAATATCATGCCTATAGTTAATAGTAATGTATTATATAAACGTGTTAAATGGTGAGAGTTCATGTTAAATGTGCTTACTACAGTAAAAAATTCAATCATTAAAAAATAATTCAATCATTAAAAAAAAACTTCCACAATAAAATCCATCAGCATGGTGCAGCTTAGTCTAGATGTTAGCAATTCTCACCACTGTGAGAATTCTCAAAGTCTCCCACCCAAATCTGTCTGATTTTCTCTTTAAATGATTCCATTAGCAAAAATATAAAACTTTTCACTCTCCTGAGTAGTTCATAGCAATTTGCTTTCTCCTAAATGCCATAGAAAAACACAAAGGCTGATCCTCTTCATTTACACATGTCCACTTCTCTATGTCATTCATTTTTAAAAAGCCTTAAACAATTTTGATAATTCTTTTCTAAGCTTTGACCTCAGTCATGCCATTATCTTTATCTTACACAGTTCCAGGTAGAAAAGTACACTAAGTATTCCTTTGTCTTAAATTGGTTAAACACTATAAATCATTGCCATTTTCCTCAGTTGTGGAAATCTTTCTTACATTCACATTATGTTGCGAATTATCAAAATTCTCTTGTCTTTCTAACAACACTTCCACTGTTGTAACCCTGGGTAACTCCTCCTCTACGCCGAAAGTTTTGTAATTTTATCTCTTTTCTCCCTTCCTTCTCCATTTTAGTACAAACAGAGCTGTGTGACTCCTGCAACATGCTGAACAGAACACAGTTTGAAAAACTAAATACTGGTTTCCCTACCAGATATTCTCCAAAACACACTGAAATTTAAACTGGATATAAGCGAGTTAGAAGACATTCTAAATGTTGTTTATTTTTGTACCACCAAATCCTCATAGAGAGTTTGTATTGTAATGGGTCCTGCGGGAGTGTTCAGTACATACTGAAAAGGTACAATTCGTTTAAGATGGCCTATGTTGTTCAGTTACTGACAGGGCCATGGTGAGCATAAAGCCCTCCACCATCTCTAGGCGGAAAAATTATATAAATATACCCCTTCCTCCAAGCCAACAAGGTGTAATACTGAACAAGTGGAGCACAGGGTAGATTTTATACATCACTCATCTTCTCTGCATGAGGTCTTTGAGCAAGAAACAATCTGAATATCATTTAGGACAGTCCTAATTACAGAGCTCTTCCTGTACCTATATAGGTAATTAAATGGATTTTTGAGCTCATTTCCAATGAAGTATCAATATAGGTATTCAGATGGTTTTTCTAGAACTAGAAACACACTTAGTTTGTTTTTAGCCTAAATAGTACCATGTATAGTGTTGAATACAATCTTAAACACCCAGTAAGTGAAATCAGACCTATCCCATGAGGAGCAAATTGAAAGTAATAGGGAATAGTTTCTGTACTGCAAATTCACTCAGAGTTGTTCTCAATCCCTGGACAGTAACTGTGCCCAGATACCTTTTATACCCAGCAGGGGTGCAATGGTTTATATTGGTGGTAATGCAAACTTCAAATGCATATTTTGCTCAGAAATTTAAAGGCGATAGAGAAACAAAAACGCTTCAAAAAATTAAGAAATCCAGGAGCTGATTTTTTGAAAAGTTCAACGAAATAGACCACTAGCCAGATTAATAAAAAAGAAAAGAGAGAAGTATCAAATAGATGCAATAAAAAACAATAAAGTGGATATTGCCAGCGATTCCATAGAAATGAAAACTAACATCAGAGATTACTACAAACAACTCTATGCACATAAACCTGCAAACCTGGAAGAAATGGATAAATTCCTAGAAACTTTCACCCCATCTAATGTGGTTTCCTGTACTACAGAGGCAAAAGTACAGTATTAAAAGCTGCAATTTCCAGACTCCCTGAAAGCTGGAGTTGCAAATATTATTGAGTTCCACCAATAATAAACATACCTAAAATCTCAAGGCTCTAATGGAGACCATTTCTGGGTATCTTAGCAGATTTTTCTGTTAAAACAGTCATGGAAATATGTGGGTCTTTGCAGCAGATCTCACTGTAGAGTCATTAATTCAGTGTGTAGGTGCATTGAATTGGCAGCTTCCTGGTAATCAGCCTTCCTTGGATTGGCACAATGGGTTCTTGAACTCAAAAATTCTAATGGTGCTTTAATATTTCTCATCTTCCTAAACCTGGCTCAGGGGACAGAATGCCTCTTGACTTATTTTATATCCTTGTTTGTTGTCTTTGACCAAGACAGCCTTAATGTTTTTCTCAGCTTGACTAGGCTTTAAACAGACTTCTTCCTGACTATAGGTCCCGATCTCCCTGTCCTTAGAGCATTTACTTTAGAAAACTTGTAGTTGTAAATTATTTCTCTGTCTCTTTGAGATGTATATCTTCTCTCAGGCTGTTTCTCATGGACCAGGAAGTCTTTCCTTAAAAATGTAATGTTGTACTCCAGAGGCTGCAGTAAGAAGATTGCTTGAACCCAGGCGGTTGAGGCTGCAGTGAGTTGTGATCACACCCCTGCACTCCAGCCTGGGCACCAGGGCGAGACCCTGTCTCAAAAACAAAACAAAACAGCAGTAACAACAACAACAATGAAAAACAAAACAAAATGTAACCCTGGAAGGAGACAAATAGTGCCCTTATTTTGCAGTCTCTTTGGGAGAGTAGAACCCTAACCTCAGTAAGAGACAGTCAGCAAGTACAGGTGGCCTAACCACACTGACCAAATTCCCACCCACACAAACATCCCCCCAGTACTTTTCTGTTACTTCACCGGGCCTTTAAAAATCTTCCTGCTGCCATTTATTTTAGTGGGATTGAGT
This sequence comes from Sapajus apella, assembly GCF_009761245.1. Taxonomy (NCBI): domain Eukaryota; kingdom Metazoa; phylum Chordata; class Mammalia; order Primates; family Cebidae; genus Sapajus; species Sapajus apella. Next base: position 18,791,260 of record NW_022436981.1, on the reverse strand, counting down.
GCAAGCTCTCTCCCCTATTGTAAAAGTCTCTGTCTCCTATTTCAGTGATCTTGAATAAAGTCTTCCTTGTCTGTATAACTGGTCCAGTGCAATTTTTCTTTTACAATTCCCATCTTATGGTTTAAAGGTTTGTCATGTTCTTCACAGTATAGGAAGCAAAAGAAAAACTATGTCATCATTTTAATTGCTTAAAATATATTTGGAAATATTTTATTCAATCAAAAGAAGATACATAAAAATATAAACTGTAATAAATGTGTATAACACCATGTGTTCTGAGAAATAGAATATTAGCAATAATTCTCACTTCCTCTATATGCCTCCAGGGACATACCACTCCCTGAAGTAACTACTGTGAATTTTATATTCAACATTTGCTTAGTATTCCTTAGAGTTTTATTTTATATATATATATATATATATATATATATATGTATATATGCATTTCTAAGCAATATTATTAAGTTTCATATGCATTTGAATTTTATAAGCACATTTATCAGGGTGTATTTTTATGGAATATATTTTTATGCTCAGTAATATGTTTGTGAGACTCAACTATGTGAATGACTAGTCATATTGGCTTTTTATAAACCCTGCAAAGATGGTTTTTTCCATATAACCTTTTATAGCCTCCTTAGTAGAGTTCCCAGTGGAATCAACTCAGCATATGAAAGAGCATTGGAAAAGTGGAAAGAGTCTTGGATGAGGATTTGATAAATTTAGTCTCTTGGCAGCTATTTCCAAGCTTGATGTGGACATTGCCATGTCTTTTAAAGTCTGGCCTTATTTTTTTCTTATAATGCAATATTTCAGTAAATCATTTCTAATTACCTCAAAATATGTATTTAATTGTTTTGTTACAATTTATTACGGGAGAACAATCAGAATATCTTCCTAAGTATGAACGATAAGTTTTACATTTCCCAACAGCCAGGGTTCAGATTAAATGCTAATAGACAATACATAGAAAAATAAAAGTTAAGAAGTTGTAATTACAGTCATCATATTTAGTCAGTGAGCAGTGAGAGCTGCCTGTGAAGACCCATTGTCCCTATGTAGTAGGGTATATTTAGGTTAACATGATGTTGTGGATAGCATGTTAGGCATATTAAGATTCACTAGAAGTAATTATCTGATAGGAAAGAATCAATGGTTTCAAAAAGTGTTCCTGATAAGTATGTACCCAGTAAATTATAGCTGAGATATTAGCTTATAGAGTACTTAGCAATGTTGGTCAATAGGTTGATGATGAAAATAATGAAATGTTTGACTAGCAAAAGCCAAACAAAATACATACAATCAAATTACGTTTTGGTATGGAAAATTAGATTGTCGTGTTTAAGGAGAATTTTTACAGCCAATGGCCAAATGTACAAAGATACCATATTTATATTCCAGAGAACCACATTGTAACAAATACTAACAGTAATACTACAAGTATTACAAAAACATTGTATATCTAGATATCCATAGTAGTTGCTTTCTTCAGAATTTAAGAATAATATTAAGGGAATTATGAAGTGTCCTTATTCTATTGCCTTCCATGTATTTATTCCAACATAAAATAGGTAAAGACATTTATATATGCAATGTTGAATGGCACCACGAATAAGAGCTGAGACTTATCGTACTTGTACTCGCTTTTATTTGTACTTAACTGTATGATTTTACAGCAAGTTATTTATTTTCTCTGAGTTTAATTTTCTCATGAACTAAATAGATATAGAATAATAGCTACCTGATAAATATGATCATGAAGATGGCCGGGCCCAGTGGCTCATGCCTGTAATCCCAGCACTTTGGGAGGCCAAGGTGGGTGGATCACCTGAGTTCAGGGGTTTGAGACCAGCCTGGCCAACATGGAGAAACCCTGTGTCTACTAAAAATACAAAAATTAGCCAGGTGTGGTGGCACATACCTGTAATCCCAGCTACTTGGGAGGCTGAGGAAGGAGAATCGCTTGAACCTGAGAGGCAGAGGTTGCAGTGAGCTGAGATCGCATCATTCCACTCCAGCATGGGCAACAAGAGGGTAACTTCACCTCAATAGCTAGCTAGCTAGCTAGCTAGATAGATAGATAGATAGATAGACAGACAGATAAATAGATAGATACATACATAGATATAGATTGATCATGAAGATACACTGAGGCAATTTGTACAAAACACCTAGCATAATTATTTCAAATAGTAAAAGCCAATAAATATAAGCTATTAACATAACTGTTTTTATTATTTTAAAAAATTGCAGCCGGGCACGGTGGGTCATACCTGTAATCCCAGCACTTTGGGAGGTCGAGGCGGGTAGATCATGAGGTCAAGAGATCAAGACCATCCTGGCCAACATATTGAAACCCCATCTCTACTAAAATCCAAAAATAAATTAGCTGGGCAAGGTGGCATGTGCGTGTAGTCCCAGCTACTCAGGACACTGAGGCAGGATAGTTGCTTGAGCCCAGGAGGCGGAGGTTGCAGTGAGCCAAGATTGTGCCACTGCACTCCAGCCTGGCACCTGAGACAAAGCAAGACCCTATCTTAAAAAAGAAAAAAAAATTTCATATCTTCTTTGTAATTTTGTTTAACAGGATGGTCTGGACGCCACTGTGAGAAAGAACTTGAATGCATTCCCAACTCATGTGTTCATGAACTGTGCATGGAAAATGAACCTGGCTCGAGATGTTTATGCATACCTGGATTTACGGTAAAGATAACCGGTGGTTTTGGTTTCTTCATTCTCTTTGCTATGCAATGAGTAATAGAAAATTACATAGTGAAAAATAAGGTTGGAGTAGTTAATCTTTAGGGCATCTCTCCTCTGTACAGGCTACATTTTTCTCAGCATTCCTTTTTCCCTTCTTGTCCGTTCATCATTTGCACCCCCAGTCCTTTCAGGAGAAAAACATTCTGATAAATTGATTCACACTAAGGTGCAAGTGACTTAATGTATTGGCCTTTAATGTCTTAATGCATTTGGAAGGAGGATGCCAATAGAGGAATTACTTAATACTGTCAGGGTCTTGGCAGAACTTTTATTTTGCCCAAGGACATAGTGCTACTTCCAGGGTTGGGCTCAGTATATTGTATGTCCAAGGAGGACAAATCTGCCTCCTAAGCAAATTTGAACTCGTCTGAACTCCATTAGCACTAGAAATGACTTTCCTTGGTAAAAATGTCTCTATTAAAAAATAGCTTTTGACCACAGTCTTTTAACAAAACTGACCGCAGCCCATGGATATGGTAAAGAGACAGCAATTGGTAAGACTGGGTTATCAGAAATTTTAAATGTATATTTATAAATATCATTATTAGACCAACCTTCACTGAGATTAAGGCTAAATAATTAGAGAGGGGGTATAGTCAGGTGACCCAGTGCAAGAATAAAGAATCATACTTCAAGCATCTGGCCAGTGTGTAAGAAAGATGAACAAATGGAAATGGAAGTGCAAATGGAGCTAGAAACTCCTTCTCAGAGCTAGCTGAAAGATCAGAAAGGAGAAATCAGAAACTAGAGTCACTAGACGAGGTGAAGGAATTACATAGAAACATATGATCAATAACTGTCACCAAACACAAGATTTTGAAAACTCAATTGTGGAAGGGCTTGGCCTAAGTCCACTGCTCTTCCCTCTTAAAGGATGTTCCCAGGGCTCATTTGTTTTGGAGGGATATGATGGAGATCAAACAGAAGTCTTCCTTTCTCTGAGACCTTTCTAATTTTGAATTTCCCCTAGGAAAAAGATTTTCTCTTACTGCTCCCAAAGGTATAGATCTTTGGAGAAAAAAATGAGATGCTGTGTTACTTAAATTGGATGTTAGCTGGTATCAAGAAGTTATTTTTCTTACACCTCAGATTATACCAATAATATCTTCCTGAAAGAGTCAGTATAAAGAACAAAATACAAAGATGTGTTTTTTATTTAACGATATCTTCTGCCAATGCAGCCTTACATACATAGAAATCTAAATCGCTTAGAAAATCAATGCTTATTTTATAGAAGATATGTTTTCATAAACAAAATAATTTACTACCAAGTATCTCCCAAATTTCCTAAAACAGTTAATCTCCTGGTATATGTTCTTTCACATGTGAAATATGAATCTATTAATACTTGAGCTCTCTCTTTAATAAAAAATAAATTCGGAAGGATAAATTTATTAGTATATGTTAGAAATATAAACATCTTGAAAAACTATAGTTTTATAAGACCACATATCTACTAAATAGGATAAACTGTTACAGATATAATGCTTTTAAGTTGTAGTAAACCACTTACTAAATTAATTTCAAATTTATAGTTTCATAACCATTCTCTAAGTACTTGAAAGCTGAAATGAAATTAAAAAACTTGTCATAGCAAGAGATAATGTTTGTGTGAAATGCTACGATGAGATAAGGGAGATTCAACGTTTGCTAATGCTTTAGTTATACTTAAAAATGAGTAGCTAAAGATAGGGGAAATTTAGTTTATTGTAAAAGAATTTTAACATTGAAATGTTATTCATGCCAATGCTATAGCACGATATATCTAGTCTAAAGAAAATATTCCTAAAAAATATACTTTGAAAATCACATGCAAATTATTAATTGGAATTGAAAGTAAAACAATCTGCTAAAGTATCAGAAAATCAAAGAAAATATTCAAAATATTTGTGTGAAAAAATATTGGTAGCAAGTTAAATTTTTTTCTTTCCCATTTATTTATTTTATTGCATTTTAGGTTTTGGGGTACATGTGAAGAACATGCAAAATTGTTGCATAGGAACACACGTGGCAGTGTGATTTGCTGACTTCCTCCCCATCACCTACATCTGGCATTTCTCCCCCTGCTATCTCTCCCCAGCTCCCCACCCCCCACCGTCCCTCCCCTATTTCCCCCCAACTGACCCCAGTGTGTAGTGCTCCCCTCCCTGTGTCCATGTGTTCTCATTGTTCAACACCCGCCTATGGGTGAGAACATGCGGTGTTTGATCTTCTGCTCTTCCGTCAGTTTGCTGAGAATGATGGTTTCCAGGTTCATCCATGTCCCTACAAAGGACACAAACTTATCGTTTTTGATGGATGCATAATATTCCATGGTGTATATGTGCCACATTTTCCCTATCCATTCTATCGTCGATGGGCATTTGGGTTGGTTCCAGTTCTTTGCTATTGTAAACAGTGCTGCAATGAACATTCGTGCGCACGTGTCCTTATAGTAGAACAATTTGTAATCCTTTGGATATATACCCAG
>NW_022436981.1:18720260-18781027 GCF_009761245.1 Sapajus apella | reverse complement strand
TGGCTTTCAGATTGGGTCTCAAATCTTTCAGATTGACGTTCTGTTTGTTGATGATGAGGTTATTTCTGTTTCTTGGTTTTCCTTCTGACAGTCTGGCCCCTCTGCTGTAGGTCTGCTGAGGTTCACTCCAGGCCCTGCTTGCCTGGGGTTCACCTGCAGCAGCTGCTGAACAGCAAGGGTTGTTACCAGTTTTCCTCTTCTGCTATCTTTGTCCCAGACGGATACCCGCCTAGTGTCAATCTGATCTCTCTTTTATGAGGTGTCTTTTTGGATATATAGGGGTCAGGGAGCTGCTTGAGGAGACGGTCTCTTCTTTATAGGAGCTCAAATGGTGAGCTGCGAGCTCTGTTGTTGTTCATTCAGAGCTGCTGGGCAGGTACTTTTAGGTCTGCTGCAGCAGAACTCATAAACTGCTTTTTGTTCCCAGGTGCTCTGTCCCAGGGATTTAGGGCTTTATTTATGAGTTTCCGTTATGCTGCCACCTTCTTTTTTTTTTTTTTCCTTCAGACCTGCCCAGCCCAGCAAGGAGGCAGCCTAGTCACTGTCGGCCTATAGCAGCTTTGCTGAGCTGCTGTGGGCTCCGCCCCACTGCCGAGTGAACTTCCCTGCAGTCTTGTTTTTATGGGTGTAGTTAGAAGTGCTTTGGCGATGGTGGCCCGCCTCTATTGAGGCGGAGACTCTTTGCTGGGCTGCCTCAGCAATGGCGGGTTGACTTGGCAACGGAGGGCTGCCTCGCCCCTCCCCCACAGATCTGGACCGTCCCGGGTTCAGCTGCGCTTGCTGTGAAACTCTCAATCCAGAGAGTTTCTGATTGCTGTTCGTCTGTGGGGGTGGAGCCAGCCGAGCCTGATCGCCTGGCTCCCTGCCTCAGAGCCTTTTTTAAGTTGGTGTTCCAGTCGCCTGTTGAAGAGGCGCTGGGGTCTGTTTGTTTTCCCCTGCGGCCACTCACTACGCTGGCTTAAACAGAGGCACTGAGGTTTGTGGTGCCTTTTTTTTTTTTTGCCCTGGAATCTACTGTCCTGGTTCTCTGCTCAGTCCCCTTTTTGAACCGGTGATTGGGCGACTTCCCGTGGCTCCAATCACCAGCCAAAAGGGCACCCCGACTGGTGTGTTTTGTAGGGAGAACCGCTGCTCCGGGGCGCTGACAAAGCAGCCGCGTGGGGCAAAGCAGTGGCTCCGGCCGGCACAGCTGCGCTGGCGACCTGTGGAGCTCCTCTGCCTGGGAATTTCCTAGTCTGTGGGCAATAAAAACGCGGCGTCCACTCACCCTCTGCACTTTCACTGGGAGCTGCAATCCCGAGCTGTTCCTAAACGGCCATCCTGGATCATCCTCCTTAAATTTGTAAATATTGAAACAAAATAATGAAAAGGAAACAGGTATGGAAACGCATAAAAACATTAGAAAATTGCTTTTTAGGTTTATTTTCCCTCCCCTGTTAATCTTGAGTGCAAATGGGACATTAAAGGAATAAAAATCATTATCATGGAGAAATGTCAAACTTCATAGGTACTTCATTCACAGGAAGATATCAAGCTTGAGAGAGTCTTAATAATAAAGCAGTTATAAAAATTAGAGAAAAAGGTAAATTGATTTGCATTAGTACTAAAAATAAAGTGTGTACATAGAGTATAGGTGAATATGAAAATGGTGTCCATAGAAGAGAGTTGACAATGTACAGGGGTTAATTCATGGCATTCTAGCACTAGAGTAGATGGGAAGAAACTAAACATTGCACCAGTTATCACTTTCTGGTAGAACATTTGCTCATTTCTCTGTACACTCTTAAACACTGTAAATTCTTGAAGGACAAAGATAATGCTGGATGCTGCAATATTTCTAAGAGCACAGAGCACAGCACAGGTGTTCACTAATTTACAGTTTTTTAACTTTATCATTGTACAAGAGTGATGTACATTTAGTAGAAACAGCATTTTGAGCATCCATACAACCATTTTGGTTTTTACTTTTAGCATGGCATTTGATAAGTTGCATGATCGATTCAACAATGTAATGTAAAATAGGTGTGATGTTGAATGATTTTGCCCAAGCTGTTGGCTAATGCAAGTTTTCTGAGCATGTTTAAGATAGGCAAGGCCAAATTACGATGTTCAGTAGATTAGGTGTATTAAATGTATTTTCTACTTACAATATTTTCAACTTATGATGGGTTTATTGTAATATAACCCCATCCTAAGTCAAGGAGCATCTGCACATGGGTTTTGATTTTGGTCATCATTGTTAAGGTTGTTTTATTAGTGCCCGTAGCATATTAGTCACAGTTGTTTTAAATTCCCAGCCTGATAATTGCAGAAGCCCTGCCATATCTGAGTCTCACTTCAGTGCTTACTCTGTCTCTTCAAACCATTTTTTTGGCTTTTAGTATATCTTGTATATACTAAATATATTTAAAGACAGGATGCATTAGGTAAAAGGAACTCAGATAAATAGGCCTATAGCATAACATTTTATGTTTATCTGGCTAAGAGGCAGGCTGTTTGCTATGCTATAGACATAGGTGTCAGAGGTTAAAATTTCATCTCATATTTTTATTTTCATCTTGCCTGTTGTATTTTGGTTTCATTAGAAAATTCTTCTTAAATAAATATGAGATGTGGAGTTCTTTCAGTTGTAATCTGTTGTTACAAAAAATCCCTATTGATATAGTAAGGTGTGGGGAGAGGGTAAGCCTTTAATAGTCCTATGATTGGGTAGGTCTCAGTCTTGGTGATCCTGTGTCTCTCGGCTGTGACCTCTCGGCTGTGACCTTCAAGACCTTCAAATGTGCTTCTCTGTACCCCATTCCGTTAGGTGAGACAGAAAAGCTACAGAGGGCTGGAGTTGGGTATTTCCCTTCCCACAGGTCAATTAGGCTCTGGTAAAATAGTTTCACTTGAGGACGAGCCTCTTTAAGAGGAACAGAATGCTCTGGGAGTCTTCAAAATGGCTCCTCTCTCCTCTCCACGCTGGAAGCGTGAGGGGATTTTTTTTTTCTCCAGACCTCACTGTGAGAACCTTGTAGTATTTTTGAAGATAAAGTTCATTACAGTTTGGGAAAAAGTTCATTACAGTTTGGGATATTCCCTAAGAGTGGGCTCCCCTGTGGCTTCCAACTAACTCTCAAGCTTGCACACACTGAGCATCCAGCGTTTCATCAATTATAGTTTGTTTTTCTACCCTGGTTTTGGCTCCAGCAGAGGTTTCTGCTTCTGAGTTTCTGCTCTGGTAAGTTATGATTCTTTGTGCCTGCCTGACTGTCTCTTCGGTATTTGAGGGCAGTAGTTTTCCCTCTGACCTCAGTGCTCTTAAAAATCTAAGAAGGGTTGTTGAGTTTTTGTTTGTTTGGCTTTTCTTATTGTGTAGATGGAAGTAATCTCTACACGTCAGACCAGAATTCAGAATTCTGTGATTGTTTTAGAATAAAAGGACTTATGAATATATTTAATAAGAAAAAATGAATGGATTTTCTTTCATTCATATAATTCAATGGATCTTTTAAAAAATGGATTTTATTGTTCTTATTAAACTTTCAGGTATCTAGGCTTGAATAGTTGTCCTATTTTTCAGAGTTGGTAGAAGCCTTTATGAAATTGTTCAAAACTCATTCATTTGGCTGGCAATCAGGGTCTCCAGTAACATGTAAAAACTTAAATTTAAAAATTGTCTTGCATGTGTGCTCTAATTATACCAGCTGATACAGTAGCACATGTAATCTGTGTAAACAACATTAAAGTAATTCAAATAATTGAAATATACATGTATTGAATTTTTAATTTAACATGAAACAAAGCATAATTCAAAGCAATAAGCTTTTTACCTAACAATTTGTAGCAATTCTTTTCACAATAAATTCTTTTTATGTTCACCTGAACTACCCTCTAACATCTTTCTTCTCAGAGATCTTCAGAAAAACATTGCACTTTTTCCAGATTCCTTTTATTTAAGCTATTTTAAAAGTTTCACTAATTAGGTCATCATATAAAAATGTTAATGCAGCTACATATTTATAGGATTCGAGAGGATTAATATTACTACAATTATTTTTGTTTAATAATGAAGAGTGACATGGGAGGTAGATAGTCCCTGCTGGATAGTGAGATGGAAAGCTATTTTTTTCATTATTTATGAGAATTAATTTTTTGTAGATAACACTAAAGGCCTGAACTCTCAGGTTTTTCTTAATGTTTAGAGCTATGGCAATCTCTGACAAGCTGATAATTAGTGCAGATTATTCTTTTTAGCAGATCTAATTGCAAAGTGAATCCAAACAAGATTAAAGTACTTACATCATTTTGAAATTCAAATGCTCTATAAAAGAATTTAAATGGCAGAATGCAGTTTTTGAACATCCTAGACTTGCTGAAATATTCAAGAAAAATGACCGTTCTCTTTTTAATTTGATCAGAACTGCTCGTTTCTTCCTCAGTAAATGTAATTCTACCAAACAAGATTGATCTTCATGCATTAACCGATGACTGTCAATTGGTCTGGATTATTGTTTTGCAAACGATAGAGTTGATGAAAGTGTTAATTAAAGTCTAACATTAAAACACAAATATCCATATAGTGTGGAAGTTGTATATGAGGAAAAAAATGGAGAAACTGTTTTCTGAGAAAAATGGATTCTCAGTTCTACAGGAATATAGTCTATTTGCGGTTTTGGGTTTTTAAATGTCATCTTCAAAATAAACCTAAAACAGAAGACACTAGTATAGCAAGGCAAACATTTTGATGTATGTCTATGGTTCTGGTTTTTATTTCCTCATGAAATAGTGATTAATATTATTAATAAATATTTAACAAGTGTTTTCTGTGTTCAAGATGACTAATTCTATTAAAAAATAATACTCATTATCTCAATAGGAAATAAAGAAGCAAAGATGTAATTTTAGACAAACTCATAATTCTCTTTTAAATAGGTATCTTTGTTATTTTGACATTTATCCTTATTTGAATTCAAATAATTTGTATTTTAGATCAGTCAAAACACTTCCTTTGGATACTCACTAAAACAGTGTATTAGGAAAACTTATAAAGAAATCCATATACACTTGTCTTATATTCAAATTAAGGAAAAGAGGACTGGCTCACATCTTTTGCAATGCACTAAAAAAATCAACAATGTTCTTATTTGGGTGAAATTTGATACTTTGTTTTAATATATGTTGAGCACACTTGTTTACAGATCCTTAAAATAATACAAAAATCAGATAGTTTCAATTTGTCACCCAAAGAGAACATTCAGCTGTGTGGAAGAGACAAATAACATGTGGGATAAAAAGAAAGTCAGCATTGGGTTCAAAATGTAGGAAACTGTATGATGAGGGTAATAAAAGCATTAGCTAGGACACTTATTTGGTAGTAATATTAAAAAATAATACTATTGGCAAGCCGTGAGTAAAGTAGTCATTAGGAGAGATTTCTCAATGGACAAAAGATAATGGCTGCTTCTTAAAAATTAGAAAGGTATCCCTAAAAGTGCTAAAACTTAATCTGCACTGCATAGTGGAAGCCCACCCTGAGGGTTTGCTCAGTACTGCTAATGAGAATGCTAAATATGAAATAGCCATAAGAAATGGCTCGATCTGCTTCTCAGGACAGATTTCACCACAAACAGCAAAGAAAAAAAAAAAAAGGTATTTTCCTCTCCCCAGATCAATTATGCTCTGGTGAAAGAGAGACAAGATCCTAGCTTTTATGAAATCTGTCACCCAAAAGCAGAGGATTGCAGGGGCGAATAAACAATGTTATTGTGTTTGTTTATTTGTTAATTTGTTTATGGGCAGCAGTGAGTGCTATGGGGAAGAAAAAGGCGAAAGGATATGTGTTTTGAACATTTCTAAGCAAAACAGTGACAGTATTTTGTAATGCAAGGCATGCGACAGTTTGGAGAAGGAGGAAATGGTGAAAACTGGAATGAAAAATATTAACAATGCAGAGAGGAAGTTTTCTGTATTAAATAAGTATAATGTATAATGAAAAAATGTAGTCTAATATTTTCAGTAGAATATTGAAAATATATTGCCTTACGTTTTATATAGTAGACATAGCACAGCTATGATGTACAATCTAAATGTCTTACAACATGCTGGGTGCAGCGGCTCATGCCTGTAACCCCAGCACTTTGCGAGGCGAAGGCGGGTGGATCACTTGATGTCAGGAGTTTGAGAGTAGCCTGCACAACATGCTAAGACCCTGTATCTACTAAAAATACACAAATTTGCCAGGCGTGGTAGTGGCCGTCTGTACTCCCAGTTACTCAGAGGGTGATGCACAAGTATAGCTTGAACCCGATATTTGGAGGTGGTAGTGAGCCAATATCTTGCCACTGCAGTCCAGCTTTGGTGACAGAGTGAGACTCCATCTCAGGAAAAAAAAAAAAAGTCTTACAACAATAGTTTTTATTGGTAAATGGAGTAAAGTAAAATAATGACCAGCTCATAGACCTATTTGGATATTAAAGATAATGAATGCCTACGTTTTATCTTTATGCATCACAGTTTTGCTTAAATGTGACTGATGGAAGAATGTTTGTACTTGGTAGAAACCTAGAATATATTTAGTGTCATATGGATGCAAAAATGTAATAGCTTAATATTTTAGACTTCAGTTAGATGGAAAGCTCTCTGAGCCTCAGTTTCTTCACTTTTGGCGTGAACACGTGGATGAATTGAAAGCTTGGCCATGCAGAAAATAACATTGTTAATCCATTGGAGAGTTGGGCACAGAATCTTAAATGCCCATACTTACAAACTGGTAGATCACTGTTCTTTTCTCCGCACCATGTATCTTATCCATTTATTTTTAAGATAGATAAATAAAGTAATATCAATTTATTTTTAAGATAAGTAACTATATATATATATATATATATATACACATATATATCTTTTGAGACGAGATCTTTCTCTGCTGCCCAGGCTAGAATGCAGTGACATGATCATAGCTCACTGCGGCCTCAAATTTCTGGGCTCAAGTGATTCTCCTGCATCAGCCTACTGAGTAGCTGGAACTACAGACATGTGCCCCCATAACCAGCCAATTTTTAAAAATATTTTTTGTAGAAATGAGGTCTCACTATGTTGCCCAGACTTGTCTGGAACTCCTGGCCTCAAGCAATCCTCCCCTTTCAGCCGTCTAAAATGCTGGAATTACAGGCATAAGCCACCATGTCTATACAAACATGTTAAGCTACTCTCTAAAATAAAAGCATAGACTGGATTCCAAAATCCATTCCAAAGTACTGCAACCTTGCCATGGTCTACAAGGCTGTGTACAATTTGGCCCCTTCCTGATAACTTCTCTAGCTTCACTTCCTCCTGTCTCCTACTATCTCTGTACGGTAGCCTCCTATTTAGGCTTCAGCTGCTCAAATATTCCTTCAAAATTCTGGCTGTGTGTCTTTGCCCATGCTACACTTTAACCTAGAATGATCTCCAGTCCTTCCTGCCCACTCTCCCAATTCTAGTTATCTTTTGGGTTTAGCATATATCTCTCTTTTTCAGGAAAACCTTGTGATATTCCCACAACAGATGCTTAGGCAACTTTTCTTAAACTATTTTCTGGAAGAGCTTTAGGAACACAGAAAAAGTGAGCAGAAAATACAGAGTTCTCATATACCCCTCCCTACACACGTGCACAGGCTCCCTCACTATCAACATCCCATGACATAGTGGTACATTTTCTTTTTTTTTTTTTTTTTTTTTTTTTTTTTACAATCAAACCTTTGTTGCATCATTATCACCCAAAGTCTGTAGTTTACAATAGAGTTCGCTCTTGGTCTTGTACATTCTTTGGGTCTGAAAAAATGCATAATAATATGTAACCACCATTATAGATACAGAATAATAATAATACCCTAAAAATCCTCTGTGATCCACCTGTTAATTCCTCTGTCCCTCCTCCACGTCTGGCCATCATCGATCTTTTTAGGATCTCCATAGTTTTGCATTTGTAGTGATGCCGTATAGTTGAAGTAATACAGTATGTCGCCTTTTTAGATTGGCTTCTTTCAGTTAATAATGGGGATTTAATGTCCTTCTATGTTTTTTTCATGGCTTTAGATCTCTTGTCAGGGCTGAATAATGTTCTGTTGTCCGGGTATACCTTGCTTTATCCATTTAGCCTACTCAAGTTTTTCTTAATTGTTTACAATCATGAATAAGGCTGTTATAAACATCTTGTGGAGGTTTATGTGTGAACATGTTTTGATTCATTTGATGCACATCAGGGCACACACTCACTGGACTATATAGTAATAGTGTGTTTACTTAGAAACTGCCAAACTGTCCTCTAAAATATCTGTACCATTTTGCCTTCCCATAAGAAATTACGCAGCATTTTATAATTTGTCCTCATTGCAATTACCAAAACTGTAATTCATCAATTATTTGTGTGGCCATCTATTTACTGTTTGACCAACTACTCTCACCTCTGTCCTCCTTCCCTATTCCTTTCTCCCTCTCTGGTCTGCTTTTCTCCTCTTCAATAAGTTCTACAGAAACAGGAGCTGCGCCCATATTACCTACTTCTTTCCTCCAGGAAGATGCCACATAGTAGACTTTAAATAAAATTGTGTTTATTATTATAAATGAACAAGAACATGAATGGATTACAGTTATTTGGTGTAAATCACAACTAAGCATAAGAATTTTGTGGAACAGTCTGTTGGATGCAATATCATAGGCTGTTCAAGATATGATGCATTGTTTTCTACAATATTTAGAGTGATTTAAAATATCACTTGGGCCATAAACTTCCATTAAAATGTTATTATTTATGAAGGAAGCCTAACTATTTGCCACATTAAATGTCTCAGATGCTTTACCTTAATGAACGTTTAAGACAATTTTGCGATGTAAAACTCATTATTTATCCCTGTTGTGATGATGAGGAAACAGATGTTCGTCGCTTATTCATAGGTAGCAAATGTTAGAATGTAGTTTGTCCAGTGAATTCAAACGCTGTATCCATGAGCACTATGTCAGAAAGTTTACACTCTGCAACCAAATACAGTTCTAGGTCTTCTCACTCTGAGCCATGCTCAGATTTCTTTTGGTGAACACAAGACTACATTAACTTATGTAAAGATTTAACTTATATATTCTGTTATGGCTTGAATGTTTGTATCTGTCCCACTCAAATTCATGTGTTGAAATTCTGACCCCCAAGACTATGGTATTAGAATGTAGGGCTTTGGGGAGATGATTCAGTCATGAGGGTGGAATACTCATGATTGGGATGAGTCCTCTTATAAAAAAGACGCAGATACCTAGATATTTAGTCTCTTCCAGCATATGAGGACATAGCTAGAAGGCACCGTCTGTGGGAAAGCCCAGATACTAAACATCCCTCAACTTGTACTTCCAAGCTTCCAGATCTATGAGAAATCAATTTCTATTATTTATAAGTCACCCAGTTTATAGTATTTTTGTTACAGCAGCCTGAACAGAATAAAGACGTGGTTCCTTCATTTTTTTTCCGTTTTTTTAACCACAATTTCTTTTTTTACATGCTTCTTACATTATAACAAATGGAACTGTGCATTTTACACCTGCTAACTTATTCTATAAATAATTAAATTCTGGCAAGGCAGTGGGAGGAAATATAACTTGCATCTATTGCAGTTTTGATGATAAAAGCCAATCTCTGTTTCTCTGCTTTTTCTGGCATTGCCACTGAGAAACGGCAGGGTTTTAGTGCTTCTCTTGTGGCTTATAAGTCTTTTTTTATTCATACAGAAAGCACCTGCTTTAAGCTTTTCCCCCCTTAATTAAAAATAAATGAAACTAAGAAAAGAGTCAATGTGTAGGAAGGAAGAAGACCTGTTGGTTGGTGCTTGCCATGCAGCTCAGGGATACTGACGTACAGCACAGTGTATTTTGCTTGCTACTTTTGATATGTTTTGGATATTAGGTGGTGTCCTTGTATGATAGTGTTTGAAATTTGGTTTTGTCTTATTTTCTGTAACTCTTTTCATGTCATTTGCACTTCAATTTCTCAAGTAAGGAGAGGGCTGTATGCATATTCAAAGATCCGCTTCAAAGACATTCTAACTATAAGGCTGATTCACTTCAATCTGAAAGGAGAAAGAAAAAATGTATTGCTACAGTATGTTTTAGAAAATGAGAGAGGCTTGAAAATGTTCAGAAGACATTCTTCTTAACGTTCTAAAATGAAGATGCCAACTTTATGTTTTTGATGATAGGCTAAAGAAAATGATAAAATGATCAGTGTATTCATTGGTTTGTGACAGACACACAACTGTGGCTATTTGGGTTGATACAGAATAATACTCCATGGGAGAAATGGATAAACAAATAAGAGGATATTTTAACGAATATGTGATGATAAAGGTATAAACACGAGATGCTATGGATGATAAAATAAAGGTATGCAGCGCAAATGTGTTTGCTCAGATTAGCTCAAGTAATAGTCCCTAAAGTAGGTCAAGTGGAGCAAGTACGCATGAATAAAAGGAGTTATTGTTCTAGGGATAACAAGTAGGAGTGCTTACAAGTTACTTTCAATGAGTGTGAATGGAAAGATGTAGGGTTATGTTTTTTAAAATATCCTTTATGACACATATTTTAGCACTGAATATGTATTATTGAACTTAAGGCCTAACAACTATTTAAGAATTTTTTTATGCTAACTAGTTCAAATTCATAGAGGTACAATATGTAAAAAACAATTATAGAATAGAAATGGGTAAGCAGCATAAAATGTAAACACATGAAATTACAGAAATTCAGAGGATGAAGACATTATTTCAAATGGAGGAATATAAAATGTTTCATGAAATAAATGTCTTTTCTCATGAGCAGTCAGTTGAACATTCTGTGACTAAGGAAAGCTTCCGTAAATTGTATAGATATTTGGTTGGGAGAAAAAGAAAGTTTTAAATTTCTACTTACCAGTTCTCAAAAATCAGTTGGGGTGTGCTGGGTTCATCTAATTGGTGACCCATTGATTTACCTATAGTGTCTGCTAATTTCATGCATTCGTACTAAAATAGTAGATAAGATCAGACAATTTGACTTCTGAAATGTTTCATGGTTCTTTTACTTGTATATACTCAGGGTTCTGCATCAGATATCAGCTTCTAGGACTGGTGAGTCATAAACAGTGGTCTCTGGGAAATATTTAAGATGTTCGATTTCAATGAGGTGAGAATTTAGAAAAAAACTATTCAGAGGATGCTATTGACAGTAGGACCACAGAGATTTAGTTATATTATATATAACTATATATATTAGTCACACTGATAATTTGTACCTGTAGTAATTATGAGTTATGAAATTGTTCTGATATGATGACTGACAGAGCACTTTCCTGATTTTATATTGTTATGTGGAGTTAAATCAAATACAAAGTACTTAAATTTAAATTAAAAGCAATGCTATTTCCAATAGGAACTAGGTCATGGTCAAGCAAATATCTTTAACGTTCAAACTATTTTTGCTTTTAAAACTCAATATCTGAAAAAGTAGTTAGTGTATAAGAAGGCTCTTGGTACCTTTTTGATTATGATCATGGATATTGAAAATAATTGACATGTAATTAAAATTAATCATTGTGAAAAGTCAAGAATATCCCATATATTTAAACTTTGGGGGTAACCTAAATAAGTTTCTCACAATGTTTTCAATAAGAAAAAAAAAATATTCAATAAGAAATAGCCAGTAACATTGTGTGGTAGGTTAAATTGTTTTACTTTTTCCTAAGAAGAGTGATAAACCAGTGATGACTGTTTGAATTTAGAAATGACCCGTTCCAACTTTTATTTTGAAACGTAACTCTAGCATGTATTTGGTACATAGTGAATGTGCTTTTGAGACCTTGCCTCTAAAACAATGCATCTTGACCTCTTGCCTCAACAATTTGCTGCAATATTTGTTGCCTGAACATCTGCCTGTAGTATTAACCTTGATTTCTGCCCTGAGCAATGCTTTCCATTTCCCTCTTTATTGCATCTTCTTTTGGATAGACTAGAAACACAAATGAAATTCAGTGCATTCCTTAAGACCCTTATTCTTCCATTCATTAGTCCACTAGAAGATCTCCCTGAAGATTAAAATTATATAGAAAATCAATGAACTTTTGCTTTCAGAAGCATTGCCACTGAAGCAAATCCACTGAAGATCTGGTAGCCAAATTAAATGAGATAAAATAAAATTATCCTTAAAGACTTTACTTCCAATTATCAGACACCAGGGAAGAAGTAACTGTTTCACATTTATATTGTTGTCACCCCATAAAACTTAGATGGAGCTTGTGTGCTCCTACTATATGGAAAATTTCACGAATTATTTACGTTTTTCAGACTTCATACGAATTTATAAAATTACGGACCCCTAGTTTTATTCATGGGCTATGATTTTCTTCTCTCTAACCTTAAAAAATATGAAAATAACTGATTTGAATTAATAATTAATTGATTGACAAAAAAGTTTTGAAAAGTTTGGGCCATAAGTGTCATGTTATCAGACAGAAACATCGTTATCATCCTCCACCAGGAAAAGACATTTTAAACTTTCATGACAGGACATTGTGGATAGCCTAGGAAAATAAATAAAACAATGTTACATTGCAGTGTCCTAGGCAATGACTCTCAGGAGTCGTTCTAGATGAATGAGTCTAAACTAAGAGAAAGACAGAGACAGATACAGAGAGAGAAAAGCACGTAAATTTGTTGCATCATGTTCTACCCAAAAATAAAAAGGAGAGAAATCATGCAGATTAGGGGAATGAGAACTTCTGTTGTGTGTTGTCAAGTTGTCATAAGGGTAGAAAAGAATACCAGCACTATATATATTCTCTTTTTTTTTTTTTTTTTTGAGGCAGAGTATTGATCTGTTGGCCAGGCTGGAGTGCAGTAGTGCTATCTTGACTCACTGCAACCTCTGCCTCCCTGGTTCAATCGATTCTCCCACCTCAGCCTCTGGAGTAGCTGGGATTACAGGTACAGACCACCACACCTGGATAATTTTTGTATTTTAGTAGAGACGGGGTTTAACCATGTTGGTCAGGCTGTCTTGAACTCCTGGCTTCGTGATCTGCCTGCCCCAGCCTCCCAAAGTGCTAAGATTACAGGCATGAGCCATCGTGCCTCGCCTATACCATGTGTATTCTTGAGAGCTCAGCCACCTTTTTGGTAGATGCTTGAGGCAGAGAAAACAAACATGCGTGCACACACACAACTATCCATTTATCCTTAGTACTATACACAGCCTAAGCAGAGGGATAATTCATGTGCTATGTAGTACTATTTATATACTCCATTAAGATAGACTCTGTATAGAGGACATGCATAGATCACTGTTCTTCAGATCTGACCACTGACTCACCGCCACAGAAACAGTTTGAATGACTGATGACCATTTACTCCTGGGAGCCCTATCACATATAGAAGACTACATGAAAGGGCTTTCCTTTTTGGAGTCTTAGGTAATATCTTTTTCAGATCACAGGGTTTATATGAGGCTGTACATGATTTTGATAAACAGCCTGCATGGTTTGGAAATCTGAGAGAGACTTCACCAGATTCCTCTAAAATTCTGAATCATTTCCTGTCTAATGGAGTTTTTCAAGAAGGGTGAAGTTATGTGTGTGCTCTTGAGATGCAACAGAGGTTTTTCAGGCACTTAGAGGTCTCCTGATCTCTTATCTCCCTCTTTTCACTTCAGCTCATTGTGTATCAGTCACAGTGAAACAAAATCTCTATGGGGTTATACCGTTGAAGAAGAAAAAGGAAGAGTAGCAGAAGCAGGATAAATATAAGAGAAGGATGGAGTAGAAGGGGAAGAGAGAGGAAGAAAAAGAAGGAAGGAAAAAGAAAAGCTAAATGAGACGAACTATTTTGTCCTGCGAGCTTTCTTATAAATCTTTCCATGTTTACAATATTTATCCTGAAAAGGGCTGGAGCTACCAGGTAGAGCAGCCTTTGAACCTGGAGGCACTACCTTGTGGAAGGTTAGCATCCATGATATCAGATATGCTAACATCCTAGCCTGTATAGTTCATCAGGAAATCCACCTAGCACAAGAGGCAATAGGATCTATTGTCTACCAGCTTGCATTTTTCCTCTAGTGACTTGCTAAGCAACCAGAAAAACTCACTCAGGGCTCTGTTTTTATTAGTCTCTAAAGCCTAGGCACTACCTGACACTCGTTTAAATGGGATAGTGGTAAATGGCTTTGGCTTACTTAGTTTTCCAATTGCTAAATTTTCAAATAATTTGCCAATTCTTTTGAGCTCATGGTAGCTCGGCAGCGTTAAGCATTTCTTAATGAAAGATCTTGGTAAAGGAGGGAAATGTCTCTTGACATGTTTAAATGTCATGGTGGTAAATGGCTTTGAGCTTACTTAGTTTTTCAATTGCTGATTTTTAAATAATTTACCAGTTCTTTTTAGCTCATGTTAGTTTGGCAGCATTAAGCATTTCTTAGTGAGATGCCTTGGAAAAGGGAAAAAATATTTCTTGGGTGTAGAGGACACAGAGAAGGAGTGTAATAGTTCTAACTGCACTTGCATTTCGTCTGTCATCTCTGGTTTCCAGATGGACTGTTCACATGATGTGGGCACTTATTTCTCAGAGTAAGCTTGATGACCCTCGTAACTCAAAACTGGCACCTGTTGAACTCTCAAATTTGGTTGGTTGGTTTTCTTGTAATATAAAGACATCTAAAGGGTCATTCTGTGTGTCAAATTTTAATTAAATTATGAGTAAAAATACATATATTTTGCCTGCTCAGCTATATTTAACCTAATTTATAGCAACAATTTTGTAAATACAGTTTTATATTCATTTAACAAACACTAATTGGTTAGCAGCATACAAATAGAGTGTTGAATACAATGCAGATTGGAATAAAGATAGGCTTCTACCTAGTGACATTTACAGTGTACTAGGAATGACATATAAATTAAGGCAGTAGAAAAACAAAACATAATTCAAACTGTATTTAGTAGTCAGAAGAAAAAGTTATTGTGACAGAAAAATAATGTAGATGGTAGAAAAGTTTTCTCTAAGGAAGAGACATTTAAGTTATAACCTGAGGGATAAAGAGAAATAATCCGAAGAAAGAGTGAGGATATGGATGTGGTGTTAGAAGTTCAGCATATACAAAGGTCATGAGGAAGAAAAGCTCTTGTCCTGTGTGGGACAGTAAAGATTGGATAATGGCAGTTGAGCACAGTAAGTGCAGTGGGGGCAAAGCCACAGAAGTGGCTGCAGAAGAAAGCAGGGCCAAATTAGGTCGAGAGTCAGAACAACAGCAATTAGTTTAAATTCTCTTCAAATTCTATTGACATATGTACTAACAAGTTTTTTCCAAAAGGGAAATGATGTGATCTTAACCAGGTTTTTAAAATATGTGCATTCTTCTGTAGCAGGAGCGGCTGTGAGAAGCAGAGCTCTCAAACACCAAACGGGGAAGGAAGGAGTTCATTACTACTACTATTATTATTATTATTATTATTATTATTATTATGACGGCCGGGAGCTGGGAGATGATTTGTCTAAGTAATCCAGATTGTCTAACAAAGAGAGGCTCTGCCTTTATATAGGCTTACGTTCTAGATATGACGCATGAAAGAATCTTAGGTTTACAGCCTTAGAAATCACAAGTGAAAGGGTTTTGGGTTTACAGTTTTAGAAATCACTTATGAAAGGGTCTTGGGTTTACAGCTTTAAAAATTACATGTGAAAGGTTTCTGGTCTCCAGATGGGGAAGCGGGGTGGGGGTTTGATCTTGTTTAAGTAAAAACAGTATCTTCCGGAGAGTTTCCCCAATACCAAGCTTGCTATTTACAGGAAGGTGATTCAGGAGGCGCCAGTAGGCCCGGCTTTTCTTCTATTGAAATGCAGTGTGGAAGTCAAGGGGGAGGTGATCCCAGATGCCTGAGTCTCCTTCCTCACTTCCATAAAGAAAGATCTAGAAGGAGGTTAAAAGTGGGAGTGAAGAAACCAGCTAGGCTCTAACAATTATTAACTAAAAAATAATGGTGACTTGATATTTGTGGCAAAGCAAATTCAGAGAAAAGGCTGGATTTGAAATATGTTATGAAAAAAATTAGCATGACATTGTCTTGAGTAGATGTGCGAGATATTAGAGACTAAACAACTGAGGACTTCTTTAGTGCAGTGATGATAATAAATTTCCTGTGATGCAACAGGTGGTTGGAAGAACATGTTAGAATGGAGGGACTAAATCAGCAGTATGATGCTGTACATGTTATGTTTAAGGTACCATGAGATATTTAAGTAATGATTTTAATAAGTAGTTGGTCATATAAGAATGTATTGCAGAGATGTGAGAAGTAGAGATATAATTTTGGGACTCATCAGTATACAATATCTTTATAGCCTTTTTGAATATGTGACAATACTTTTGGGTAGAATGGAGAAAAAAATGAATACTAAGCCATGGAAAGTTCCAAACTAGAGGCCACAAAGAGAAGGGGCCAACAGAGGAGACTGATAATGAATAGGAGAAAGAGGTAGAAGGTTAGCAAGAAACCACATTTTTTTGGAAGCTGGTAGTTAAGTATGTTCAATATTGTTGATGATTTAAATAAGATGAAGACGAAAATCTGTGCTTTGCGTTTAATAGCACAGTAGGATTTCCGACATTTCCCTGGAACAGTCCTAGTGGCAGGAAGAACAGCTTGAGGAAAGAATGAAAAGTTTAGATGATTTAATGAATATTTCCCTCAATACATTTGTCTAGGATAGGGAAAGAGAAATACATATGTACTTAGATAAATAAGTGTTTTTAATATGTTTCTCTTCGTTTTTTTCCAGTAAATGTTTACTGATCATCAAGTACATCAGTATGTGCCAACCATCATGTTAGTCTCTCCCATTCAGTGGAAAATGTAACATAGTTCCTTGTTTATAGGCACTGGTAGTATGCTGGAAAAGACATATAAATCAATTTGGCATGATAACAAAAATGCCATTAAAAACTGTAATTAGTACCCTATATATTGATTTTGTGTGGAAAAATCTTTTTAAAAAACTAAAATTAAAATATTTAGCCCAGTTATATAGCACAAAAATATCTTAATATTACCCATTCTAGAGAAAAGTATACTTAACATCTGATATTTGATTATTAAATGATTTTTTTATTATGGGAAATGACATCAATCTTCAGAATATTATTCCCACTGTCTGATTGCCACCTCCTTTGTCTTTTGTCTCCCAATCAAGTTAGATAACCAGATAGAGAAATAAACCATAAATCGTCTATAGAACACCAAATCTGTTAATATCTTAACAAGGAAAACAGAAACCATTTCTAACACTTAATAGAATTGGATATACAGGTGAAAAAAGAGAGCTGAAATTCAACCAGGGATTAGTGAGGTAAACAGAAGTCAGCAATGGCATGAAACCACTCCAGGTAGGCTGGAAAGACAAACTGAAGAGGAACAAGTCACCTGATGGATGCCGGGCTTTTTCTATATTATGTACTCCTTATTTCAAGTACAAAATAAGGATAAGCCACAACATTTTATCTTCCAGTGTTACTGCCAATAGAATGAAATATACTAATAGTTGACTGGTTTGTAAAGTCATTGAGATAATAGAAACCGTTATGCCCAAATCTTAAAACATGGTTTGTGATGATTAAATTTAATTGACACCGATGTTTGTTAAGTAGGCTGTCAGAGTAGAAGATTGTTTTAGGTTTATTACCTAAAATAAACAACTTTAGCATAGAACTGTTGATAACAAATCTTGACAGTGTTTGAGGTATCAAAAATATAGTATAGTGGTTTTAAGTGTGGGTTCTGGAGACGCACTTCTTGTTAAAAATCTTGGCTCTGCCATTTTCCAGCTCTATTACCAGAAAATTAGACAGGACTGTGGGATAACAGTTCTTTTCTTTAAGCCATACTTGTTTATTCTATTGAAACTATTTAATAAAAATTCTGCCTCAAGAGAGACTCATATTTTCACCTTGTTAATATCTGGTAATCAATAAACTTCTCAAATTTAATATATTTAAACAGAAATTGTGATCTACCCCCCAATCTGTAACTGGTCTTTAATTTAGTGAATTTGCTTGTCTTCCTTAATTTTTATTTTTATTTTATTGATAGGAATGTAAATTTACAGATGATTCTCTAAACTTCATTTATTCTCACCCCATACATCTAGTCCATCAGCATATATTATAAGCTCTGCCTTCCACATATATCCTGAATACAAACCTTGCTCACTGTATTCACCATTTCCACTCCAGTTAATTCTAAATGTTTCCCTTTCCTGGACCACTGCCCAATTCCCAAATATAAGCTGCTTTTATTCCCTTAAACCCAAACTCCACTGAGGGTCTGTTATCTACAGTAGCCTTTTTATAATATCATAAGATCATAACTTTTTTTATTTCAGATATTCCAGTAGCTTCCCATGAGTCTCAGAATCAATTCCAAATTCAGCAACAAACAAGTAAACAAACCTCGTTACCTGGTTTCTAATCATGTCTGTGACCTCACTTCTCCCTACATGACCTTTCCTTATTCTCTTCAACTGTCTGTCTTGCTTTTGTGTAAACAAACTAAGCATTTTCCTGCCTCCATGCCTTTGTACTGCCATTCTTTATGCCTTCAAAACTCTTTCCTCAAATATTCACATTAACTTAAATCCCTGTTCAGAGAGGACTTCCCTGGCCACTCCCTTCAAAACAGCACTTGCTGTTTTTCCTTATGTATTTTGGGATATTTTGTCTTAAAATCATTTATCACTAATTAATATTAATTCATATTTCTCTCCTAAAATACAAAGTATATAATGGAGAAACTTTGCCTGTCTTGTTGACCAGTTAATTTCCAACACTTAGTCACTGGCCCTTAGATAATGATCAATAAACATTTGTTGAGTAAAGACATAGAGGGCTATACAATGTCCATGTGAAAACCGATGACCATATTCTCTTAAAGCTGTAATTCAGAAGATCTTGTTTGCATGGTTTTGCTCAAACATAGATTTAGAAAGAAAATAATTTTTAAGTCGTGATGTTTCATAGAAATTACGATATCTTGGTACCTGTTTTTAATAAATATCAGTGATGCTGATGTTTATTAAATATCAAACAAGTAGCGTGCCTATCACAGAAAGTACTGAGTGCCTATCAGTACTTGTTTGAGGTGCTCAAACAAGTTTGATAGGCACTCAGTATTTGTTTGAGTGCCTACTCAGTATGCTATTTGTGATAGGCACTCAGTACTTGTTTGGCAGATAAATAAATGAGGAAAAGAGAGATAGATTAGTAAAACAAATTAACTATAGTAAGCATGAAGTTGAAAAAGAAATATTCAAGTTAAATATTTACTGAGTTAAAGCTAACTATTTGAAATTCCTATATTTGTCCTGTTAAATCAAGCAATTGAGAAAAAGAAATTCCCAACACTTTTTGAGATGTTTTCTTTTGGTTTTATTTTCTTGTAGGTATTAAAGAATATTAGAAATATCGGTGAGGCGAAGTTTTGCATGTATGCTATGACAATGACAGGTCCTGTAACAATAACCTCCAAAATTCGCTAGATTAATAGGAATATATATTCATTCAAATAAAGCTCAAATGAGTGTCTGATTTCAGCTACTGTCCTTTAAATAGAGATTTAGGAACCCAGGCTGTTTTCCGTTTTGGCTTCATTATCTTTAACATGTGTCTTCACAGATCACCCAGTGGGAAGAGGCTGGAGGTTCATACATAACAGACTTTCATGGATCAATCTAAAAGTGGCACACTTTATGATCATTCACATTGAATTGATTAGAACTAAGTCCTCAGTCATGAAGAGTGACTGAGACGTGTAATCCAAAAGTAGGAGGAAATAGCTTTAGCAAACCTGTATGAAACTTTGCCACGCACTTTGGGATTTAAGAATAACACAGAAATTTCTCTAGAAAGATTTGTATCGACATGCATTGGTGTAACTGGTCCTCATATATTATTTTATATATATATATTTTTTTTTAATTGCATTTTAGGTTTTGGGGTACATGTGAAGAACATGCAAGATTGTTGCATAGGTATACACATGGCAGTGTGATTTGCTGCCTTCCTCCCCATCACCTGTATCTGGCATTTCTCCCCATGCTATCTCTCCCCAACTCCCCACCCGCCGCTGTCCCTCCCCTATTTCCCCCCAACAGACCCCAGTGTGTGATGCTCCCCCCACTGCGTCCATGTGTTCTCATTGTTCAACCCCCACCTATGAGTGAGAACATTCAGTATTTGGTTTTCTGTTCTTGTGTCACTGTGCTGAGAATGGTGGTTTCCAGGTTCATCTATGTCTCTACAAAGTACACGAACTCATCGTTTTTGATGGATGCATACTATTCCATGGTGTATATGTGTCACATTTTCCCTGTCCAGTCTATTATCGATGGGCATTTGGGTTGGTTCCAGGTCTTTGCTATTGTAAACAGTGCTGCAATGAACATTCGTGTGCATGTGTCCTTATAGTAGAACGATTTATAATCCTTTGGATATATACCCAGTAATAGGATTGCTGAGTCAAATGGAATTTCTATTTCTAGGTCCTTGAGGAATCGCCACACTGTTTTCCACAAGAGCTGAACTAATTTACACTCCCACCAGCAGTGTAAAAGTGTTCCTATTTCTCCACATCCTCTCCAGCATCTGTTGTCTCCAGATTTTTTAATGATCACCATTCTAACTGGCATGAGATGGTATCTCAATGTGGTTTTGATTTGCATTTCTCTAATGACCAGTGATGATGAGCATTTTTTCATATGTTTGTTGGCCTCATGTATGTCTTCTTTGATAAAGTATCTGTTTATATCCCTCACCCACTTTTGAATGGGCTTCTTTGTTTTTTTTTCTTGTAAATCTGTTTTAGTTATTTGTAGATTCTGGATATCAGTCCTTTGTCTGATAGGTAGATTGCAAAAATTTTTTCCCATTCTGTTGATTGTCGATTCACTCTAATGACTGTTTCTTTTGCTGTGCAGAAGCTCTGGAGTTGAATTAGATCCCATTTGTCTATTTTGGTTTTTGTTGCCAATGCTTTTGGTGTTTTAGCCGTGAAGTCCTTGCCTATGCCTATGTCCTGAATGGCTTTGCCTAGGTTTTCTTCTAGGGTTTTTATGGGTTAGGTCTTATGTTTAAGCCTTTAATCCATCTGGAGTTAATTTTAGTGTAAGGTGTCAGGAAGGGGTCCAGTTTCTGCTTTCTGTACATGGCTAGCCAGTTTTCCCAACACCATTTATTGAACAGGGAATCCTTTCCCCATTGCTTGGTTTTTGTCAAGTTTGCAAAGATCAGATGGTTGTAGATGTGTGGCATTGCCTCCAAGGCCTCTGTTTTGTTCCATTGGTCTATATCTCTGTTTTGGTTCCAGTACCATGCTGTACTGGAACCAAATTTTGATTACTATAGCCTTGTAGTATAGTTTGAAGTCTGGTAGTGATGCCTCCAGCTTTGTTCTTTTTGCTTAGAATTGACTTGGTTATGCGGGCTCTTTTGGTTCCATATGAAGTTTAAGCTGTTTTTTCCCAGTTCTCTGAAGAAGGTCATTACTACTCAATGAAATAAGAGAGGACACAAACAGATGTAGAAACATTCCTTGCTCGTGGTTAGGAAGAAGCAGTATCATGAAAATGCCCATACTGCCCAAAGTAATTTACAGATGCAATGCTACCCTCATAAGGCTACCAATGACCTTCTTCACAGTAGCTGGTCTTCTTATGAATGCATTAATATATTGAATAGATAAGAGAAAGAAAGAAGGTCAAATAGTTATGATCTACTTGAAGGACCATTTAATACATTATACAAGTTGTTAATTTCTAGTACTTAGAGAACATAAACAGACATTTGCTTTCAAGTTCAAAATGGAGAAAATAAGTTTGCCTTTGGGAGTTAAACTCCAAGAACAAAACACAATGAATGTGAGCCTAGGCATGCAATATAAGAATGAGAAATTATGGCTTCCTGTCTGCTGAACTTAAGTGTAACCTGGAATAATGAATGTGGTAATATACCCAATGATTTAGTAGTCCACATTATTAGAGAGCATATGAGAATCATAGAGAAAATGTTGGCAATACCAGTATAAACTTGCATAAGGATAGATAGCTTTACACAAGGAGCAAATATTCCAGACCTATTAATGAGATCATTCTTATGGTAATATCTTAATCTTATGTCATTAAATGTTTGAATTGCCTAATTCTACATGTTCTGATATATAGTGCCCATTGAGGAAACCTGTTATTGTATATCTATGCTGACACAGAGAGCGGGTTGTTGATCTTGAGGACTTTGAGAGTTCCCTGATTCTGTGATGGGAATTTTGCAAGGTAATTAATAATGGATTCTGATTGTGATTTGGGAGAAAACTGCTGACCAGGGCCATGAAAGTATTTATGAACTGTGTAACAGCTACATTTTATGGCAAGCTGGTATGTTGGCATTCTGATCTCTACCCTAGTTTTATGTACATTTCTATTAATCTGTAAAGTCTTTGCAGGGCTTGTTTCTTACCTTAGAGTGGAGAAAAGAAAAAAAAAATCACTGAGTCTTTAAGGTGTGGAATCATATTCCATTATTTTTCTTGCTGTTTCTTCTATTCATTTCTAACGTCTCCTTTTACGGTTCTCTCTTTTTTCTTAATTTACATGCATTATTTATTCGTTAGGGTTATGGATCCTATGGATCCTGTGTTTTTGCTATAGATATTTTTCCATTTAATATTTAGGTTTTTATACATAAACACTTTATTGTTCTTTTGTTCTTTTATTTTTAGTTGAGGTGTAGTTGTACATATTTATGAAATACAGAGTAATAGTTCAATGTATGTATACATTGTGTGAGGATCAAATCAGGGTATTAGTATAATAGTGAAGATATCTTTTTTTGTTGTGAACATTAAAATTTTCGCATTTTGCTTTTAAAAAATCTGTATCAAATTAATGGTTACAAAAGCAATTTTATTACATGGTTTATGGTATAGTAACGAAATCTGGGATTTTAGTGTATCCATCACTCCAATAACATACATTGTACCCATAAGTAGTATCTCATTATCTACCTCCATTGTCCTCTGCTGCCCTTCTAACTCTCCAGTGTTTATTTTTCCACACTCTATCCATGTGTACACATTATTCAGCTCCCACTTGTAACTGAGAACCTGTGGGTGTTTGCCTTTCTGAGTCTGGGTTGTTTCAGTTTGGATAATGACCTCCAGTTCCATCCACGTTGCTGCAAAACACCTGACTTAATTCTTTTTATGTGGCTGAATAGTATTTCATTGTGTATATATACCGCAGTTTTCTTGACCCTGTCTTCACTGATAGACATTTAGGCTGATTCCACATCTTTGCTATTGTGAATGGTGCTGTTATAAACATGTATCTTTTTAATATAATAATATTTTTCCTTTGGAGGTATACCCAGTAGTGGGAATGCTGGATTGAATGGTAGTTGTATTTTTAGTTCTTTGAGAAATCTCCATACTGTTTTCCATAGACACTGTCCTAGTTTACTTTCCTACCAAAAACGCTTAAGGGTTCCCTTTTCTCTGCATCCTTGCCAATATCTTTTATTTTTTGCCTTTTTAATAATAACCATTCTAACTGATATAATGTGGTATCTCATTGTGGTTTTAATTGGCGTTTCTCTGGTAATTAGTGACATTGAGCACTTTTTCATATGTCTGTTCGCCATTTGTATGTCTTCTTTTGAAAAAATGCCTTTTCATGCCCTTTGTCCACTTTTTTTGATAGGGTTGTAATTTTTATTGTTGAGTTGTTTGATTGAGTTCCTTGTAAAATTCTGAATATTAGCTTGCTGTTGGATGCATTGTGTGAAAATATTTTCTCTGATTCTGTGGGTTATCTGTTCATTCTGTTGATTGTTTCCTTTTCTGTGCTGAAGCTCCTTAGTTTAACTCAGTTCCATTTGTCTATTTTTGGTTTTGGTGCTTGTGCTTTTGAGGTCATACCCATAAAAGTATTTGCCTATACCGGTGTCCTGAGGCATTTGCCCTGTGTTGTCGTCTAGTAGTTTTATTGTTTGGGGTCCTGTGCTTAAGTCCTTAATACATTTTGAGTTGGTTTTTGTATATGGTGAGAGATGGGAGTCTAGTTTTATTCTTCTTTATATGAATATCAAGTTTTCTCAGAACTGTTTATTTTTATTTATTTATTTACTTATTTTTGAGACTGAGTTTTGCTGTGTTGCCTAGGCTGAAGTGTAGTAGTGCGATCCCAGCTCACTACAACCACCTCCTCCCTGATTCTAGCAATTCTCTTGCCTCAGCTTCCCGAGGAGCTGGGATTACAGGCACATGCCACTACGCCAGGCTAATTTTTTTTTTTTTTTTTTTTTTTTTAGTAGAGATGGGGTTTCAGCATGTTAGCCAGGATGGTCTCTGTCTCCTGACCTCAAGAGATCTGCCTGCCTCAGCCTCCCAAAGCTGGGATTACAGGTGTGAGCCACCACGCCCAGCATCTCAGAACTATTTATTGAAGAGAACCTTCTTTCTCTAATGTCTGGTGTCTCTGTCAAAAATCAGCTAGCTGTAAATATGTGGACATATCTCTTTCTTTTTTATTCTGTTCCATTGGTCTGTGTGTCTGTTTTTGTACCAATACCATGCTGTTTTAAGTTACTATAGCTTCATAGTATAATTTAAAGTCAGAGAGTCTGATGCTTTCAGCTTTGTTCATTTTGCTTAGGATTGCTTTAACTATTGAGAATCTTTTGTGATTCCATACGAATTTTAGGATTTTTTTCCCTATCTCTGTGAAAAATAACATTGGTATTTTGATAGAGATTTCTTTGAATCTGTAGATCACTTTGAGTAGCATGGTCATTCATATAGTTTGAATATTTGTCCCTGCCCAAATCTGATGTTAAATTACAATTCCCAATACTGGAGGTGTGGCTTGGTGGGAGGAGTTTGGATCATGGGGGTGGATCCCTCATCCCTTTCTGCTGTTGTCACAATAGTTGGTGAGTTCCTATGAGATCTGGTTATTTAAAAGTGTGTGTCTTCTCCCCATCTCCTCCCCAGCTCAGTCTCTCCCTCTTCCTCTATCTCTATTGCTCCTGCTTTTGTCATGCAATGTGCCTACTTCCTCTTCATCTTCTGCTATGACTGTAAACTTTCTGGGCCTGCCTTAGAAGACCAGCAGGTGCCAACACCATTCTTCCTCTAAAGCTTGCAGAACTGAGAGCCAATTAAACCACTTTTCTTTATGAATTACTGAGTATCAAGTATTTCTTTATAGCAGTATGGATGGCTTAATATGGTCATTTTAACAATACTGATTCTTCTGATCCATAAGTGTGGAATATCTTTCCCTTTATTTCTGTCCTCTTCGATGTCTTCCATCAGTGTTTTGTGGTTTTCCTTGTAGAGCCCTTTCACCTTCTTGATTAAATTTATTCATATGTATTTGTTTTGTATGCCTATTGTGACTGGGATTGCTTTTTTATTTTCTTTTTCAGCTAGTTCATTATTGATGTATGGAAACACTGCCAATTTCTGTATGTTGATTTTTTTATTTGACAATTTCACTGAATTTATTCATTAGCTCTAAGAACTTTTGTGGTGGAGTTTTTAGGGTTTTTTTTATATATAAGATTATGTCGTCTGCAAGGAGAGTCAATTGGAATTCCTCTTTTCTAATTTAAATTTCCTTTACTTCTCTCTTGTTCCTAATTGTTCTTGTTGGCACTTCCAGGACAATAGAAAATAATAGCAGTGAAAGTGGGCATCCTGTCTTTTTACTGTTCGTAGGAGAAAGACTTTCTGCTTTGGTCTGTTTAGTATGATTTCAGTTGTGGGTTTATCATTTGTGACCTTCATTGTGTTAAGGTATGTTTCTTCTATTGCAAATTTGTTGAGAGTTTTTATGAAATGTTGTTCAATTTTATCAAATATGTTTCTGCATCTATTGAGACATTTATATAGATTTTGTCCTTGACATTGATGAACGATAAATCACATTTATTTATTTGCATACATTGAGACATCCTTGCATCCCTGGGATCAATCTCACTTGATAGTGTATTACCTTTTGATGTGTTGTTGTATTGAGTTTGCTAAGGTTTTGGGGAGAGCTTTTGCAACTGGGTTCAACAGTGATACTTGCCTGTGGCTTTTTAGATGTTCTTATCTAGTTTTGGTGTCAGGGTAATGCTGGCCACATAGAATGAGTAAGGAAGTATTTCCTTCTCTTCAATGTTTTATAATAGCTTCAGAAGAGTTGGTGCTAGTTCTTTTCTAAAAGTATGGTAAATTTCAGCAGTAAAGCCATCTGGTCATGGGCTTTTCTTTGTTGAGAGAAGCAGTTATCTAACATCAGGAATCATCTGACATTTATACAAACCTTTTGATGAGAGTTGAAAGTGATTACAGAATATGGAACTGTGAAACCACTACCTACATCTGAAACAAGACTTAAGTATTCTGCAAATTAGATGTAATATTGAACACCAAAACAGGGATGCCTATTAAGTATGTCTTTAGTATTAGGAAATAGACATGTATTTGTATTTTTATTTTAAAATCATTTTGAAATATTATTATCTTACAAATAAAAATGATTCATATAGTATTACTAGCTTTTAACTCTACATTTATAAAAATATCTCTCTGGTCCACTTGTACTTATTTACACAGCATCACAATTTTCTTTCACAGATTCTTCATGTGAAAGCTATTTTACAGGATATGGTAGAAATAGCCTATTTATGTCAAACTAAAACATGTAAAGATCATTCCTACTGTAAGCCAATACAAATTAAAATGATTTACAAATCACAAGAATATGTTTTCAATTTTCTGTTGTAGACACTGCATTTTACATTAGTTTCCAACTAAATATGACTTTTAGAGCAGAAAAGTTTTAAAATTTGTAAGGTAACTTTTTATATCCGCATTAATTACCATACAGTACAAATTCCTCATTGGAAACTATCCTAAAAACAACTGTGAAATAGTATTTTGAATTAATATTCAAGGAATTAAGAATAAATTTGGGCATTAAGCTGTGCATATCTCAAAAGAATTGGGTCAATTTTGAAGTAAGGGTAAAATTTACTGTAGAGATTTAATTTTCAAGTTAACTATTTTATTTGAGCTGTCCAGTGTGTCAAAGAAAATGCAAATGGATCTCAAAACAAACTTTAAAATTTCTCTCAGGAACAAAGAAACTGAGCTTAATTTCATTACTATAATTGTCATTTGCAGACCTGCTCCATTGGGCTTCTTTGTGATGATGAAATAAGGAGAATTAGCTGTTTACCTCCCATCTTTCAAAGAACAGATGCCATTTTCACACAGACATATACAGTTCCCCCTTCTGAGACTTTGGTCAGTAGCTTTCCATCTGTAAAGGCTATAAGAATATCGACCATAATGGACACTTACCCAGTTGATCAAGGTAAGTAAAAGTGAGTAAGATATTAAGAAGTTTGAGGTTGAAAAAGTTGTGCTGTAAAAGCATATTTTCTGAGTTATTTAAATCTTTTTTTCTAAGATTCATTCATTCTTTTTATAAGTATAAAATTGAGCATTATTGGTTGTGTGTCCTATTTTATATTTTGTTTTAAGCAATGTCATTTTCTAATAGCATTTCTGGATCAGTAAAAAAATGTGAATTAACAGTTTCTATTTAGCTTGTAAATTTTGATAGACAATTGGACCTCAATCCCAGCACACTTCCTTGTGCTACTTGCCTCAATGTCTTTAATTAATATTCTCTGAGTAATTAATGTAATTTTTATATTCCTATCAAATTATTTGACTAACACTGAGATAAAAGATATTTGCTTATTTTCCTATTGTGAATTATTTTAACAACTTGAAGCTGTTTCTTACATGTCCTATTATTTAACTTTCTAAATCAAGTGATGTCATATTATAAACAGTACATTGTACATTAAATTTCAGATTTACTCTTCATGTAGTCAGTGTCATGTATGATAGAGTAAAAATTATAGCTCTTAATAAATTTCTTGTTTAAGAAAAGATAACTGAGAGGTATTGGAAATTCTAAATAGAAAGGTATCATTTCTAATTTTTGTCTATGTAATTTCTATTTTAAAGAATTAAATTTAAATAGAGTGTTATCTAATAAAAAGAAGAACATTTTGTCTCTTGAAAAGGTAAAATAATATTTTAAACGTTTCTAACCTGATAGGTCAAATATTCATTGGTTGTGTCAGTGACAAGGAAGTGTAATTTTTCATGTTTTCTATTTCAAAAGAGTCATTTAGTTGGGAATATGTGAATTATGTTTAATGTCACTTGTTCTGATGTTAGCCCTCCCATGGAGTGTGAATAATAAGAATCTTTGCATTTATGCAATTTGTGAAGTCATTAAACATCCTCATAAACTTTTATTAGAAATATGATTTACAGACCATATTTGTCTGCATATAATGGATGTGAAGTGGCTGTACAATTTGCTGAAGACTTAGCCCAGAGCCAAAGGTGTTCATTTTTCATTCATTTTTCTAATTTTTTTTCACTTTTCCTTTTTGTAGGTCCAAAACAGACAGGTGTTGTCAAGCATAACATTCTCCCAACTACGGATTGGGCTACTTTAAGAACGAGCACATCCTTGGAAAGCTACTTACTCGAAGAATTGATTGTCACTAGAGAGCTTTCAGTAAAACATAGTCTTCTTTCTTCCACAGATGTTTCCTCTTCCCGATTTCTAAATTTTGGTATTCATGACCCAGCACAAACTGACCAGGGCAAAACATCTGTATCAAATATGCCTGTTCTAACTTCAGCAGCCACACTAGGTTTCTTTCTCTCTGATAGGAGAGCAAGGACCCCATTTATCATGTCTTCCTTAATGACAGATTTTATTTTTCCTACGCAATCTTTATTATTTGAGAACTATCAGACTGTTGCTTCATCTGCTACCACAATGACTTCAGTAATTAAAAGCATTCCAGGGGCTGATATGAAGTTAAACAGGCACTCATTACTCTCCCGTGGATTCCTGCTTACAGCTGCCTCCATAAGTGCAACTCCACTTGTCTCTAGGGGGGCTCAAGAGGATATTGAAGAATATTCAGCTGTTTCTTTAATTTCAAGAAAAGAGCACGGGAGATTGCTGAGCTCCTCGATGCCTGCCATTTTTCCTGCTAAGATAATTATATCTAAACAGGTAACCATCTTAAACTCATCAGCCTTGCACCGATTTGGTACAAAAGCCTTCATTCCCAGTGAATATCAGGTTATTACTGAAGCTTCAAGCAACCAGAGACTCACAAACATCAAATCACAGGCTGCTGATTCTTTAAAAGAATTAAGCCAAATATGTGCAACATGTTCTATGACTGAAATAAAATCCTCTCATGAATTCTCAGATCAAGTTTTGCATAGCAAACAGTCCCACTTTTATGAGACATTCTGGATGAACTCAGCGATATTAGCCAGCTGGTATGCACTAATGGGAGCTCAAACTATCACTTCTGGGCATTCATTTTCTTCTGCTACTGAAATAACACCATCAGTGGCATTCACAGAAGTGCCATCTTTATTTCCTTCTAAGATGAGTGCAAAAAGAACAATTTTATCTTCATCCTTGGAAGAATCCATTACCCTATCAAGTAATTTGGATGTTAATTTATGTTTGGAGATGACTTGTTTATCCATTGTCCCTTCACAAACTGTGTCTTCAGACTTGATGAATTCTGATTTGGCTTCACAACCAACTTATGATCAACTGTCAGTATCAGAAAACATTTTAAAACTATTGAGAGTAAGACAATATGGCATAACTACGGGACCCACTGAGGAACTAAATCAAGATAGCTTATTGGACATGGAAAAATGTAAAGGATCTCATACACCGTTCAAACTTCACCCAAGTGATAGTTCTCTGGATTTTGAGTTAAACTTACAAAGTCATCCAGATGTCACTTTAAAGACATATTCAGAAATTATACATGCAAATGACGTCAAAAATAATCTTCCACCATTGACAGGTTCATTTCCTGATTTTTCAGAAGTATCCACCAATGTTGCATTTTACTCAGTTTCAGCAACTCCAGCACTTTCAGTACAGACTTCCTCCATGTCTGTAACTAGGCCAGATTGGCCAGATTTTACAAATTATATGACCTCTCTTAAAAAAGACATCAAGAATTCTTCAGAATGGTCCAAATGGGAACTTCAGCCTAGTGTGCAGTATCAGGAATTTCCTACTGCCAGCCGTCATCTTCCCTTCACTAGATCTCTTACTTGGTCTTCACTGGAATCCATTCTGGCACCTCAACAGCTGATGATTTCTGGTGAGTTTCTTAGTTTCTGTTCAGTAAACTTTTAGAAATGAGTTTCTTTTCTATAGAGAAGAAAGAGCCTGTCATGGTCACCAGGTGCTCTAAACAGTCTCGTAATCAGGGCAGCAGTCAGTTCAATGGAGAAGGCACCTGCTGTTGTACCTGACACAGATGGTTATTCTTTATGCACTGTCACAAAGGCTACCAGATCAATACAGTAGTAGGTTGGAGACAGCTATACTGCTGGCAAGCAATCAGAAACTGAACTAGTTCAATTCATTACAACAGATCTTTCAAAGTTTAGAAATAACTTTTATTCTCATTTCTTGAAATAGCTTCTTTGTCAGGTTGAACACAATGTAACATACTCTTTTTAACGTTGTCTTCAGTTCTGGCATTTTTTAATATGGGAAAGATGAAATCACTGGAACTTTATTGAGATTTCCTATCCTCTATGGCATGTTATATCATTGTTAAATTTAAAATTGTGGTGTTTCATTTTACATGATTCAGAATATAAGTTAATTCCATGTCTTCTATTTAACAAAAGTACTATACAAAAATTGAAAGAGATAATAGCATCTGTGAATTTGAATTCAGAGTCTTCATATATTAATGACAATCCAGTTTTCTTAGATAACATTTGTTACTTTAAAGCACATTTGAAATCACCATTCTCTTCTTTCCTTTTAATTGCTATCAAATTGGCAAGGATGTAAAAAAGGGAAAAAATTTAAAGAATTGCATTTATCAGAAAGAGAAAATTCTTCATTATTTAAAGACGTTCTATCTTGTGGAATTTTTAAGTGTTACTTTGTGGCAGTGAAATTAATTTTCCTTTGATAAAATGTTTACTGTTTTTATGTTTGTATATGTATGGGTGTGTGGTTTTGCTTCACATATTACGTCAACCTTTAAAAGGCTTTATGTGTGTAATTTATGACTGAAAATTCAGTAACATGAAAGAACAAGTCATTCTGTTTGGTGATATATTCAATATGCTATAATTTTCTCTACACAATTTCTTAACATGATAAATTAATTGCAAGTTGAAATGTAGTATTCTCCTTGTATGTTTACAGGCTAATAGAGTGTGGTTTAGCTGATATGACCCATAGACAATGCCTAATATGTCTTTTCTCATATATAAGGTTCTTGGTAAATGTAGCAGAATTAAAATGTATCGCAAATAATTTACCTCCTAACCACCTCTTAGAAATAATCGGGACACTAATTCTTTATGACCAGGAGATAAAACTTTAAGTTTGGTCTTCTTGAACATAATCCTGCTACTTTTCACTTTTCCAATCCTTCATTCCCATTGCAACTTTTCTTTGATTATTTTGACCTCACCCACATCTCCTAATCTCCTTCCAGTTTTTCTTGCCTTCCCAATCATTTTGTCATCATAATACATCATTTGCAATGGATTTGTTGGCATTCTCCAATATGTTCATCAGGGTCACATCGGTGAATAAACACACTCCAATTGGGTATTTATGGAGAGTTTAATAGAGTGATTATTTACTAAAATGTGGGCACAGTTTAAATAAATCTAAGGATAGTATGGTTCTGAAGAGACCAGTAATGGCAAAACATAGTTACCAGCCTTGGGCCTAAAGAAACAGAGGATGATGGTTTCCAGGTTCATCCATGTCTCTACAAAGGACACGATCATTCTCAGCAAACTGACGAAAGAACAGAAAATTAAACACCGCATGTTCTCACTCATAGATGGGTGTTGAACAATGAGAACACATGGACACAGTGAGGGGAGCATCACACACTGGGGTCTGTTGGGGGGAAATAGGGGAGGGACAGCAGGGGTTGGGGGGTTGGGGAGAGATAGCATGGGGAGGGAAGTAAGACATAAGTAATCCAATGCGAACAGACAGGGAGGAGACTAAACGATACCAGACAACCCCTTTCCTGTTGGCTTCCAGTCTTCTGCAGGGGCTTCTTATTAACCAAACCTGGTCAGTAGCTAGAGGCTGAAGCCAGTCCTTTGACCTGATCTCCAGTGTTTTCAGGGTACAATAAACAAGGGTGGAAAGACGATTTGAAAGAGCAAATGTTGATATATTAGGTTTCTACATTTGTCAATTCCCAGCTTATATTTTGTCAAAATTCATAATGTCTTGTTTCACTAAAAATCTTATGGATTTCCTTAACTAGGATCTTAATTCTTTTAGGCTATCCTAATTAATTTTGAACTGGCTTCTTAAAATTTTCATCACAGTGATTATTTTAATTTTTTTCTAATATTTCTTAGCGTGAATATCATAACCATCTTATTTGTTTAGCAAATGAACTTAGTTTTAAATTCTCAACTGACAAATACCATCTAGTCTAATTAGCCTTATTTCCAGACTCCATCTTAAAATTAGCAGTGAAGGAAAGGAAAATAAGAAGCCTTGGTGATACAATTGTTCCAGAGCTCTATGCTTAAAAGCCTATTCCTTATCCATGGAATTACTTTCACACCTTGTCAAAACTCAATTGATGTATGATATACATGTGGGTAAACTTCTGCAGTCTTAGTTTTTTTCCTGTTAGTCCATATGTCTTTCTTTTACCCAATTCCAAACTGTCTTGATTACTGTAGTATTTTCTTCTTTTAAAATTGTTTTTCACAATGTAGATGCAGATGTTTTCATAGTGGTCATTGTTTGGTATCCATGAAAGATTGGGTTCTAGGAACCTGCATATACCAAAAGCCATAGATGCTCAACTCCCTTACGTAAATTTGCATAATATGGCATGTAACCCACACACGTCTTCCCAGATCCTTATTGCTATACCTAGAAGGATATCTGTTTCTCCTCCAAAATCTTGTAATGCTTCTTAAGCTGAATTGGCAAACCATAGCCCTTGAAGCCAAATCTTTTCCCATGCCTACTTCTGTAAATAAAGATTTATTCAAACACAGACATGCCTATTTGTTTACATATTGTCTACAGCTACTTTCATACTTAATGTCACTAAAGAATGAGTAGGTGTCAGGGAGGTCGTGTGACCCACGCAACCTAAAATACTTACTGTCTAGCACTTCATAGAAAATGTTTGTCAGTTCCTACATGAAACACTTTCATATAAGTTAGCTAATATTGACTAAAATAAGTACAATGGAAAAATCTACCTATTTGTTTTCCTCTATATGTATGCCTAGTTGGTTCTTTGATATTTTTTTTAACCAAGTTACTCTCTAGGCACAATGTACTTACATCATTGGTTAATTTAAATCTCCTTATAATATACTCAAAATAGAATGACAAATATTTCCAAGATGCTAAGGGATTAGTATAGTATTTATATATTTTATTACACATACAAGGATCTAGAGAATTTTTATCATTTTATCATTTGAAAACCTAGGTATAGAGATATATTTTTGATGATAAAGGAAATTTGATAATTTAACACTGTATTGCTTATTGGAAATTTGTAATTATATTAAAGTCAGCAAACTTAAAATTAGCATACATTATTATTATAAATATGAACTTAATATAAAAAGGCAGTTGAAATACATATGCAATAAAG
The DNA here is from genome assembly GCF_009761245.1 of Sapajus apella. NCBI lineage: Eukaryota > Metazoa > Chordata > Mammalia > Primates > Cebidae > Sapajus > Sapajus apella. The sequence continues at coordinate 18,747,190 of NW_022436981.1, read as the reverse complement.
TACCTAAGGTAACAAGCCCATCATTTTAGAGTCTCTTGCTCTGGTAAATTTTTCACTTTCTATTGGACCATGAGGAAAAAAATGGACACTCCCGGGTAGTGAACATAGTATCCAGTCGGTAGGTTTTTCAACCCCTACTTCCTCCCTCCCCTACTTCTACTACTCCACAGTGTCCACCCGTTCCTATCTTTGTAGGTACTCACTGTTTAGCTGCCACTTACACATGAGAACATGCAGTATTTTGTTTTCTGTTCCTGTGTTAATTCACTTAGGATGATGACCTCAAGCCGTACATATATTGCTGCAAAGGTCTTAATTTTGTTCTTTTTATGGCTATGTAGTATTCAATGATATGTATGTACCACATTTTATTTATCCCGTCCATCTTTGACTGGCACTTGGTTTGGTTTCATGTCTTTGCTATTATGAATAGTGCAGTGATGAATATATAAGTGTGTGTGTCTTTTTGATAAAACTATTTTAAGTATGTATCCGGTAATGAGAGTGCTGGGTCATTATTTTATCTCCAAATGGAAATTTTTGAAGTCTGAAAGCAAAATTAGAAAATTATAAATTAAATGTTGATAGTGAGTACATTTTATAGTACATTAACTAAAACTAATACCTTTCTAAGCCAAAAAATGATCTTAAATATTGTTAAAGAAAATATATGGAGCCATGCCTTGCCTTATAAGACAGACATGTGATTATTAAGTGTTCTTTTAAGTTGATGAGAAAGTGCTGACCACTGGAACAGTAAAACAGTTTTCAAATAAAAGCTATAAATATGCATTAAAATATATTCAAAAATTATTAAGAGCAACCCAGTAGCAAATTCAAAGTGGAGCACAAATTTTAACTACCTGTTTGTGAGTATTATTTTTTGTAATTGTAATTGTCTGAAGTAGGAAAGCCACAGTGAAAACACTCTATAGGTGGGAGAGTAAATTGGCACCATCTTTCTAGAGGATTATTTGCTAACAGAAATTTTAAAAGCATTAAATATAATTTCAATTTTAGAAAATTATTACTGATGAAAATGATATTATTAAAATTAAAATTTGAAAACAATTATCCTAAGATGGTGGCTTTATTAAATAAATATTGACGTGGAAAACTGATTCTCTCATCCTATGAAACAAAAATGGTAAAACCATGTATACAACCTATTTTTAAATACATGTATACATGCACAGCACATATATTTAACCTAATTCTTCCAGAACCTTAATATTGTTTTTAATACTTATTTATATTTTCTGCATGTTTTACACATTAGTATATACTTTTTATCAAAGCAAAATATGTTTTTGCAAATATGTGTTTATAGTGAGAAATTAAGAATTTTTCAGAAAGCATATTTGATCATTTTATTCATATTAGATTAAAATATTTAAAAATTTTTGAAAAATATGTAGAAAATTATAAGCCATAGCATTATAATAGTTAACAGGAAATCAATTGGAAAAAGTATAGTATATATCTTGCATGGAACATAGAGCTATATTTTATGTCCAAACATGCCATCTACATATTTTTAATAAAATTGTTACGTTTATGTTGAAATCATTAATCACATTTCTACAGCATTATTTACATTTTAGTGAAATTAGAAGAACAATTGGATGGAATTAATCACATCATTTTATTCACTATCCAGTTGTTCATTGATGGCTTGCTCTGTGACAGGCACCAGCCACAACTATGATTGATTGTTTGCCTGCTTGCTTATTTGGGCCCAGAAATGTTCAAATATGAGCTACGACTCTTTAAAATAATGACATCTTTCTTTGTTTTCTACCTATTTTGAATCATATGTTTATATCCTAGAGTTTTTTGAATAATGTTTACATCCCAGGGTTTTCAAACTCCTCATTCTTATATTTACATTTTGTAAAACAGCAAATGTGGAAGAAGTTTTCCGTCTTATTAAAATTATTAAACACCAAAGATGTTCCTACTATAACTGAAATGTAGACACTTCCAACCATACCTCCCCAAGTTACTTTACTACATTAAGAGCTAATCACGACCCTTCTCCTGTGGTCAAGGAAGTATTTGCATAGAAGACAGAAGCTTTTGTAACAATATATAGTAGTAACTTTTGTTCTAACTTACTTAGAGGATATACAGTTCACCCCATTTAGAACTGACCCGATGAATGCTGCTGGTTTTCCTATAGTGCCCGCCTGTTTCTGCTGAAACCCAGCACACACGAGCAACAATATCAGAAGTAAAATCCTGGTACTTTCTTTCCTGTACATCTCCTAGAATTTTCCTAAAAAATGAAAGCCTTGGGCTTTTGTGTTGTTTTTTGTTGTGCCAGTTTGCAGTATTCCAGAGCATTATTTGCATTTCATTCCCACTAGTCATTGCATGGAATAGTATTATTGACATTATATACAAAATACAGTAGAGTGGTTGTGATAATTTAATAATACAAACATTTTTGTGCAATGCTACAGGTCTTTGGTTTTGAAATACTTTCATTTTCATTGCTGAATACCCATCTCAGTGGTACATGACCTTGGAAAAATAGCATAGAACAAGGATTGGCAAACTATGGCCTGCAGGCCAAATCTGCCCCGATCCCCATTTTTGTAAAGAGTCTTACTCTAACACAGCTGTAACTATACCAATTTATGTACATCAGCAGTCCCCAAAATTTCTGGCACAAGGGACCAGTTTCATGGAAGACAGTTTTTCCACAGGGGGTTGGGGGATGATTTCAGGATGAAACTGCTCTACCTCAGATCATCAGGCATTAGTTAGATTCTCATAAGAAGCACGCACCGTAGATACCTGTGCACTTGACAATGGGATTCACTTCCAATGAGAATCTAATAACAGCCGTTGATCTGATGGGAGGCAGTAATGCTTGCTCCACTGCCTACTTCCTGCTATGCAGCCAGATTCCTAACAGGCCACAGACAGGCACTGATCCATGGCCCGGGGGTTGATGACCACTGGTTTACACATTATCTTTGACTAATTTCATACAATAACAACAAAGTTGAATAGTTGTGACAGAGGTTGTGTTACCCAAAGCAAGCCCAGAATACTTACAAAATTCTCCTTTATAGGAAAAGCTTACCAGCATCTGATATAGTGATACGGGTAAATTTTGACAGTTCTCAGTTGGGTTTATTTTAGTTTTCTGATCAAGTTTTAGTGTCAGCCATACATGGATTGAGAAAAGTTTAGATTTCAGACCTCCTTAATCCTATTGTTCTATCTCAAGTCACAATGTCCCTGTCTTCTCTACCACTCTGATGGCACCCTATCATAAAGACATAGACAGTGCTAGACACCATTATCTGCTCTTCGTGAAGCCCTCAGATCTCTCCAGTGTTGGCTTCAGGGGTGTGTGATCTCAGAAGGACTTCACACTTGCTGGAGCTATGGTATGTAATAGCTGTAATAGCTCAGTGAGACTCGAAGAGAGTACAAGGTAATGGCATTACACAAGCCACTGGCTTCCAAAAAGCATTGTTAGGATATGCACAAATCAGAAAGTAAAACGAAAGTAGGTGAGTTAGTTTTCCTCAGTGTTTCTACTGTTGTGGTAAGAATAAAATGCATGTACGAACCTTGAATTATGAATTTTGTCATTTTGATGTTTCCTCCTAATTGTTAAATTCTCTTATATTTGTCATTAAAGCTGACGTTACACAACATAAAGATAAATGGCAGTATTTATGCCAATATTTGAAACTGTTAACTTTTCTTACATAGAATATTAAACAGCATATAAAATACCATAAAATAATGAAAAAAGACCATAAAAAAAGCTTTATATCTAATTATCTGTAAGAGTATATTTTCCCTACTTTTTTGAACAGATAGTCCTGATTTTCATTTTCAACTCAGACCAGAAAATTTTGTATGTAGCCCTGTCCACGGTGCTACTATTTTGTAATTTCCTTCTCTACTCTCCCACCTCAGTTTTATGCATAGACTCCTCTTCACGTGCTGACCACTTAACTGTTAGAATCCTCCACCATGTCTCTGAGATGTTTCCCGTCACTCTCTTTCTTCTTTCTTCCTTTCTTTCCACACATCTTTCATTCTTTGGTCAATTGTTTTCCCTTTATTCCACAATTTGTCTTTGCATTTTTACTCATAGCTTCAAATATGTACAGAGATATATACTCTCTTATTTTGTACTGTTTATTGTGTTTCACCTATAAGCCTGTCAATACTTTAAACTTGAAATAAAATTGCTGCCTTTCCAACACCAAAATCTTCATCTCTTTCCCTACCCATGTTTTATTTCTCCTGATTCGTTTCTCAGGTGAAATTTACAGCCATCTGGATTTCTAAACTTCAGGCCAAACTTTATTTTATCAAAGGTACTATGAGTTTTCCTTATGAATTACTTCATTCAGCTTTTATGTCTGTTTATTTTACTCCAGTTTTGGCTCGTATGATCTCTTTTGAACTAATGCAGTACTTTCTAAATGGATAATTTGTAGTCTCTATTCTTTCTATTCTGTCTTCTATTTAGAGGTTTAAAAATAATATATACATTTATGTATTATTTCCATTCCTCTGTTTTAAAAAGATACAAGAGTTACTCATTTTTTATGAGAAAAGTTTTAAAACCTTTAACATTCCAACTAGAATATTCAACCTGATTGCATCATCTAAAGTCATTCTCTGTCACTCATTTCCAACCTGTTTCATGCCTCTCCATTCCTCAGTCCTGTCTTACAGTTGCACAACTCTGCATTTTGGTGTTCATAGACCCTCCTCATGAATGCCCTTCATTGCTCAGTTTATCAGAATTCCTGTCCTAAAGCCCAATTCAAATTTCACTGCCTAGTGGAAGACTTCTGTTTAAAAAAAAAAATCTTGAAGATTTAATTTTTTTCTCTTTATCCTTGCTCCTAGAGAATATTGTGCATAACTCAATGTCACCTTGACTTTGGCCATTTGTTGTTTCTGTTAGTTTCCTTCAGCAGTATTTGGGCTTTTTCAGGAGGAGTTACATGTTAATAGATATAATATTTTATCCTAAGCTTTGCTGTAAGGATGGAGATCCCAGGAAAGGCTGTAAGACATCTATCTTAAAAATTGTCACAAAGACTTATCGACTTAATATAGGTTAAGAAGGCTTAGCTGTGAAAGTTTTTATGAACAGAGTAATGTAATCTATGAATATGTAGAAATCTAGGAATGGAGAGCACGCTGGGACTGAAATAAATAAATAAATTGAATGCAACTTGTTCCTAAGGAAGAAGCTGAGTGGCTCGATATACAGTAATCCCAATAAATTATCAACTTAATTGTGGCTAAGAGCAACTTTGATTGGGTAAATGATTTGGTACCAGGAGACTCTAGGCAGCTAGTGAGACATGTAAAGGTAAGAGGTCATGGCTTATTTCTAAGTAACCAGCCAGTATAGGGCTTGATTCCAGAAGTCCAGAAAGCAGGATTCATGTAGGAAAGAACTCTCTGTTCTTGAGCAAGGATTCAGTACAGCAGAAATTCAGAACATTAATATCAGTTCTCCACTGAAAATATGAATGAGAATGAGCATTTTCATGTTCTAAGCAGAGGACCTAAGCCAATAACCCTGTCTATGACCTGGTCCAGTGATAATAAGTCTTGTGGAAGACGTTTATAGGGAGGAAAGGGTTCGGCCAAGAAACAACACAGATACTCAGTGGACATCTGTATAAATCATGGAAATGAAGACAAAAATTCCTGGTTTCAAGGATAATTATAATAGTAACTGCATTTATTTAATACCTTACATCATTAATGAGAATGATCTGGGTTTGAAGATTTGGTCTCTGTACAACTTTGCAATGAGATATAGGCAAAGACTATCTTGGCTCAGGTTCCGGTGAGTTGGCATTAGAATTTGACTGTCTGAAAGCCAGATACCATGGATTTTTCCATCCAATATAGTCTTAAAGGAAGGAAGTGAGGTTCTGCTTGTTATTTTTGTCCTTCAGGCCTTCATTGACTTTCCTGCCAGGGCAGACCTTAGCTGGGCCTTCTAGTGAAGGGCATCTCTCACTTTAGGTATTGAGAGAGGCTAGGTCAGAATTGGTTAAAGCAAGGGAGCAGGGATCAAAACTGGAATAAAGACCTGAGACTCACATGCTTTTGCCCATGGGTAGGACCAATATACCTAATTCTGCTAATGAGAAGAACTTGCTTCTCCCCAGACTTTTTCAATTCTATTTACTAATGTCAGTCACTTGTATGTAGAAAATTAATAAAAAGATATTTCTGTTGCCTCCCAAATCTATTTATACTCGGAGCATGTGGTTCAGTATGACAAGTTGTCACTTTAATAGGCATCAATCAGCAATATTTTGAGATGGTATTTAATGTCAGTAATTAAGATATTATTTAAACCCCTCAACAGTGTTATCGCCTAAGTGTAATAGTGATGGCCATAAAATATGTTCTTCCATAATAACCATGTTTCACTTAGCAGCATATTTTATTGTGAGCACACCACATCCTGGACTCCATAGTTAGCTATACATTACTAATCAGAAAACAAAACAGAAATATTCTGCCCTCTGGAGCTTCTAGCAGAAAGGGACAGATAATAAACACTAAGGATAAAACACACACACACACACACACACACACACACAGAGTATATGACAAAAGAAAAAAGTAGAGCAAGTGTGGGATGTCACAAGTTCTGAGTTGAAGAGTGAGATATAGCACTGTTACATTCTACTGTCAGGATTGATCTCTACAAGGAAGACAACTTGAAGAGAGCTAGCTGTGTAGCTGTAGGAGGGAAGACTATCCCACAGAGCAAATAGCCAGTACTGTGTTAAGGTAGGCATGTATTGGCATTTTCTACGATCATCAGGAGAGACAGTGTGTATGAGCAGGTAAGCAAGGTGGAGACTTGCAGAGGTTGAAGTCACATAAATAATGGGGGAGAGGAGTACAATTAGATTCCAATAATTTTAGGCAATTTTAAGAGCTTGTTCTGTATTTTGAGTGGAAACAAAGACTTATTCCAGGGGTTTGGGCAGGGAAGCGAAATAGTCTGAGTTTCCGCTCTGGATGCACTATGGAGAACAGATCAGTGTGTGGACCTGGGGCAGGAATACAGGAAGGGAGAATAGTTAGGAGGCTAATGCCCTAATCAGGCAAGAAATGACCATGGCTCAGTCTAGTCTGTCATCCGTGAAGGCTTGAGAAATGGTCAGATTCTGGATGTATTTTGAAGGTTGAGCCAGTGGGATTTTCTGATGCATTGGATTATTATTATTTTGACAATCAATTTATTAAGCAGACAGAAGTATCTCTTTTTTTAAACTTAAATATGTCATTTATTGATATGGACTTTAAATGAATACATTTAATTGTCCTAACAACCCCATGAGGTGGGTACCAATATTATTTAAAAAAAAAATTAGGCAGTAAGAGGATAAATAGTTTACTAAAGGTCATGATGTCAGAAGTAGAATTTATTTATTTATTTGTTTTTATTTGAGACAGGCTCTTGCTCTTTTTTTTTTTTTTAAATAATTAGAAGTATCTTAAGCCAAGCTGTAAAGACAAATAAAGGAAAATAATGCAAACCAACATTTAGACATGCTGCAAGTAGGCTTCTCAGAAACTTTTATCAGGTATAAAACTGTTTCTAACAACAGCTCTATTATAATGCAAAACTCGGATAAGTTTATAATGACATTTCTGATTGTAACCCTGAGGCATGGAAAGGCCCTCTGATTTCTGCATCTGCCAAGAATTAATACTTTATGTTGACTCTGAAATATATGTTTAGTGTTGTACATCTATACTCATTCTTGGAAATTCATATCTTCACATTGATTTGAGGAATTTTCCTTAACTACAATATTTAATAACCTGAGCTATGAATTTTCTGATCATGTGATTTTAACTAAAATACTCTATGTATCTGTTTGTGTGTGTGTGTGTGTGTGTGTGTGTGTGTAGTGTGCATTTTTTTATGTAACAGGAAATCAAAATGGAGTGGAGAGACTTAAATACAATTTGAACTATTGAGAGAAAGAGAGAGAGAGGTACTAATCAGAAAATATAGAAATATAAAATTAAATATTTAAAGAGAAGGGTAGATGCTGAAGACATGGGATTTTTTTATATTTACTCTAAATGTTTTAATTGTGACACCAATGCTGGAATAGTGAATATATTTTGATGAACAATGTAACATCTATTAGTTTTCCAGGGCTGCCATTATAAAATACATCTAGTGCTCGACTTACGACCACGGTCGGGACCACGGACCAGTCATAACACGATTTGGTCGTAAGTTGAGTAGGCTATATGTACAGTTGAAATGGTGCACATGGAGATGGTAGTGCTGCCAGAAGCTGGTCTGCACTGTTGTACACCCAGCTGGGCAACGTTTGCGCTGCCAGATGCGAAGCAGTCGTGGCTAGTGATTGTGGTCGTAAAGTTGAATGGTCGTAAGTTGCATGGGTGGTAAGCCGATAAATACCTGTACCGGAAACTGGTTTTCTCAAAACAGCAGAGATTTATTGTCTCACCGTTCTGGAGCCTAGCTTCAGTACTAAAACAAAATGTCAGCAGGGCCATGCTTCCTCAAAAACCTGCTGGGGATCACCCCTCCTTGCCTTCTCCTAGCGTCTTTGGTGGCTGTCAGTCTTTGATGTTTCTTGACTTGCAGCTGTATCACTCCAATTTCTGCCTCTCTTGTCACATGCATTCTCCCTGAGTGTCTTCACGTGATCTTTTTATAAGAACACCATTCGTAATGGATTCAGTCTCCATCTCATCTTAATGAATTACATCTGTAATAACTCTATTTATAAATAACATCACATTCTGAGTTATTGGGGATGTGACTTTAACATGTCACTGGGGGAAAATAATCCAATCTGTTTTAAAAAAAACTACAATACTAAATTAGCCTTCTTAGAGATTACAGCTTCCTCCTAATGGCAAATTAAACACAAGGCTGACACATCATGAAAAACAATTGCTTATATTGTTCCTAATATTACTTTTTAGTAATTTCCTTAAATAAGAAACTAATTTTAAATAAAATTATTTTGTTTGAAAGCTTAAAAGAAATATGAGATCTATGTGATTCAGACAGAAATTTCCTGAATATACATAGCACCACAGATGTGTTGATATTCTTCATACTTCTAAAGGCTTTTCCCCATAAATATCTAAGTGGGAACAAGTGAACAAAGACACTCCTAACATGTTTGTTTGTATGGTATTTTCTCTGCTCTGGCCCTGGACAGACATATTTTTAAAATTTTAAGTATATTAACCTTTCTTAATCTCAATTTTCTCATCTGAAAAATACTAAGGACTTTTAAAGTCACTTCTTTAACATTCTAAAAAACCTGGGATTGTGCATATATTTATTATAAATGAGTCTCATTCTCCAAAAAGATGGATTTTGGAAGCTATTTCCAAAGAACAAGTAGGAAATACGCTGATCACCAAGTCCTAATGTTGCTTACAGGATTTTGATAGAACGCTCACTGTTGTCTGATCACTTATTACAGGTTTTTAACTGGCTAGTCAAGGATGGTATAAATGCTACCACAGTAAAGCAAATGGTAGCTCAAAGTCCTTAAGCATTTTGCAGCCTATTCCCTAAATTTTTAAAGGCCTTTAGTTATTCAATTTCAGTGCCTGGTAATACGGCAGAAGCTTGGAAGGTGAGTAAATCCCAGAATTTCCATTCTATAACTTGCTAGCGCCTTGTCTTTAGAAAAGTTCTATGATATAGCCTCAGTTTTCTCCTCAATAAAATAGGGCTACCATTAATTTAATGCAGTCATTTTGAGGATTATATGAATTAGTCTATATGAATTGTTGTCACAGTGCCACCTAAATGTTAGCCTGTCCCCAAACTTTAAGTTTTTAAATTTAATTCCATATATACTATTTAGTTTCTAAACTATTGACACAACCCATTTACTACCTGTCTAGTTCCTTAAGCTTAGAGTACTTGCAATCTAAACTTGATGCTTGCCTTGAATTTCATTACTACATACCATAACTTTGACTTGTTCACTTAGTGCTAATTTACCCTATCTGACATTAGATTTCGAAATATGGTTACAATCTTGCCTCTGTTGTGGTTCTATATACCTGACCATACTTTAGCCAGGGGCTTCCAGTGCTTCTCTAGATCTCTTAATTGCTATTTAAATGTTTTAATGTTTCGCTAGCTCGCTGATGCTCTGAGGCAGTTCTTCCACCTTCCCCGGACTCCATGTTTCTCCCATGAGGCTGTCTCTTCCTTCCTAAGAGCCTTGCTCCTCATCCTTCTTTGACAACTTGAGGTTATGCAATATCCAGCACCTCTCTTCTATGCTTTTAATTCTAAGAACCTTAAAATGTAGAACTCACATTAACTTCTGTTTTCCAATAACATCTTCCTTTTTAAATAAAATGCTCGCTCTTTTCTTTTTTCTTTGAAACGGTCATAATATTGTACTTTCTGAAAAGCAATTTAATCCTGAAGAAACAAGACATGAAAATTCAATCCATATTTTCATGTGGATAAAATTCTATTTATAATTTGGAAACTTCAGATAATGAGAATAACTCTTTTGATTCAAGGTTATGACTAGGCATCTGTTTGATTTTCAATCACACTCTTATTCTGGGTGAATTTCTCTAAGAAGCTTATCATTTTGGATAGACATTGGATACATTTGTATCTCCCCTGCGTGCTTTCTGTCTTTTTTTGATACTAGTTCCTCTATCACTCTCTAAACAGCCTGACAACCTTTCTGTAATAGAAGGAAATAAAGTTGTATTTTATCATTTTGACACCTTAAATCAATAGAGTGAAATTGTGTTGTTTTAGATCATTTAATATTTATACCTGAAGGCATGTAAGTATCATTGTGTGTACTTGGAAAATACTTCATTTTAAAAACCAACAGGGCCTGTAAATGAAATTACATATTTTTCATCAACTGGATGAAGAAATGTACTTATTTTATTAACCCCACAGGAATTAAGCCCCGAATTTTATATTTGATTGGATTTTAAAAACACACGAAATACTTATATCAGTATTGTTTGTTTATTTTTGTTTTCACTGTGAACATTTTATTAGAACTGCTACTACTTACTCAGGATTTTTGTTTCCAGTTGAATCCTATTATTGACTCAAGGTAGCTTTTGAGCAAATCTTACCCTGAGACTCTGTGACTAATGCATTCTGTGCTTATCAGTATTACACTAGGAAGTGGTTTGTTGTTTTATTCAACCACAGCTTAATACTTTAAGTTCTGAGATACATGTGCAAAATGTGTAGGTTAGTTACATAGATATACATGTGCCATGGTGGTTTGCTGCACCCATCAACCAGTCATCTACATTAGGTATTTCTCCTAATGCCCTCCCTCCCCTAGCGCCCAACCTCCCAATACGCCCCAGTGTGTGCTGTTCCCCTCCCTGTGTCCATGTACTCCCTTTGTTCAAGTCCCACTTATGAGTGAGAACATGTGGTGTTTGTTTTTCCATTCCTGTATTAGTTTGCTCAGAATGATGGTTTCCAGCTTCATCCATGTCCCTGCAAAAAACATGAACTTATCCTTTTTTTTTATGGCTGCATAGTACTCCATGGTCTATATGTGCCACATTTCCGTTATCCAGTCTATCATTGATGGGCATTTGAGTTGGTTTCAAGTCTTTGCTATTGTGAATAGTGCTGCAGTAAACATATGTGTCCATGTATCTTTATAGTATAATGATTTATAATCGTTTGGGTGTATACCCATTAATGAGATTGCTGGCTCAAAGGTTCTAGATCCATGAGGAATCAGTACAATGTTTGAGCTAATTTACACTCCCACCAAGGTATAAAAGCTTTCCTGTTTCTCCACATGCTCCCCAGCATTGTTATTTCCTGACTTTTTAATGATCGCCGTTCTAACTGACATGAGATGGTAGATATCTCATTGTAGTTTTGATTTGCACTTCTCTGATGACCAGTGATAATGAGCTTTTCTTCATATGTGTGTAGGCTGCATAAATGTCTTCTTTTGAGAAGTGTCTTTCATATCCTTTATCCACTTTTTGAGGGGTTGTTTTTTTCTTGTAAACTTAAGTTCCTTCTAGATTCTGGATATTAGCCCTTTGTCAAATGGATAGATTGCAAAATTTTTCTCCCGTTCTTTAGGTTGTCTGTTCACTCTGATGATAGTTGCTTTTGCTGTGCAGAACCTGTTTATTTTAATTAGTTCCCATTTGTCAATTTTGGCTTTTGTTCCCATTGCTTTTGGTGTTTTAGTCATGAAGTCTTTGCCCATGGTATGTCCTGCATGATATCGCCTAAGTTTTCTTCTAGGGTTTTTATGGTTTTAGGTCTTAGATTTAAGTCTTTAATTCATCTTGAGTTAATTTTTGTATAAGGTGTAAGGAAAGGGTCCAGTTTCAGTTTTCTGTATATGGTTAGCCAGTTTTCCCAAAACCATTTATTAAATAGGGAATCCTTTCCACAATGCTTGTTTTTGTCAGGTTTGTCAAAGATCAGATGGTTATAGATGTGTGGCATTATTTATGAGGCCTCAATTCTGTTTGATTAATTATGAGGCCTCTCTCTGTTTTGTTACCAGTACCATGCTGTTTTGATTAATGTAGCCTTGTAGTATAAAGTCAGGTAGTGTGATGCCTTTAGCTTTGTTCTTTTTGCTTAGGATTGTCTTGGCTATATGGGGCCTTTTTTGGCCTTTTTTGGCCCCATATGAAGTTTGGAGTAGTTTTTTTTCTAATTCTGTGAGGAAAGTCAATGGTGGCTTGATTGGAATCACATTGAATCTATAAATTACTTTGGTCTGGATGGTCATTTTCATGATATTGATTTGTCCTCTCCATGAGCATGGAATGTTTTTCCATTTGTTTTTGTCCTCTCTTATTTCCTGGAGAAGTGATTTGTAGTTTTCCTTGAAGAAGTCCTTCACATCCCTTGTAAATTGTATTCTTAGGCATTTTATTATCTTTGTAGCAATTGTGAATGGGAGTTCACTTATGATTTGACTCTCTGTTTTTCTGTTATTAGTGTATAGGAATGATTGTGACTTTTGCATTGATTTTTGTATTCTGAGACTTTGCTGAAGTTGCTTATCAGCTTAAGGAAATTTGGGGCTGAGACAATGGGGTTTTCTAAACACACCATCATGTCATCTGCAAATAAAGACAATTTGAATTCCTCTCTTTCTATTTGAATGTCCTTTATTTCTCTTGCTTGATTGCCCTGGCCAGAATTTCCAATACCATGTTGAACAGGAGTGATGAAAGAGGGCGTCCTTATCTTGTGCCAGTTTTGAAAGGGAATGGTTCTAGCTTTTGCCTATTCAGTATGATATTGACAGTGGTTTTTGTCATAAATAGCTCTCATTATTTTGAGATACCTTCCATCCATTCCTAATTTACTGAGAATTTTTAGCATGAAGCGGTATTGAATGTTACGGAAAGCGTTTTCTGCATCTATTGAGATAATCATATGGTTTTTGTAATTGGTTCTGTTTATGTGGTGGATTACATTTATTGATTTACATATGTTGAATCAGCCTTGATCCCAAGGATGAAGCCAACTTCATCATGGTAGATAAGATTTTTGAATAATTTCAGAATAAGTGCCGTGTGCTTCTGGATTCAATTTGACAGTGTTTTATTTAAGATTTTGCATTGAAGTTCATCAGGGATATTGGCCTGAAACATTATTTTAAGTTGTGTATCTGCCAGGTGTTTGTATCAGGATGATGTTAGCCTAATAAAATGAGTAGGGAAGAGTCCCTCTTTTTCTATTGTTTGGAATCATTTCAGAAGGAATGGTATTAGCTCCTCTTCGTACCTCCGGTAGAATTTGACTGAGATACTGTCTGCCCTTGGGCTTTTATTGGTTGGTAGGTTATGAATTACTGCCTCAACTTTAGACCCTGTTGTTGTTCTATTCAGGGATTCTAGTTCTCCTGGTTTAGTCTTGGGAAGGTGTATGTGTCCAGGAGTTTATCAATTTCTCCTAGATTTCCTAGTTTACTTGCACAGAGGTATTTATAATATTCTCTAATGGTAGCTTGTATTTCTGTGGGGTCACTGGTGATATCTCCATCATCATTTTTATTGTATCTATTTGATTCTTCTCTCCTTTATTCTTTAGTAGTCTGGTTAATGGTATACCTATTTTGTTAACCTTCCAAAAAACTGGCTCCTGGAATCATTGATTTTTTGAAGGGTTTTTCACGTCTCTATCTTCTTCAGTTCTGCTCTGATCTTAGTTATTTCTTGTCTTCTGCTAACTTTTGAATTTGTTTGCTCTTGCCTCTCTAATTATTTTAATTGTGATGGTAGGGTGTAGATTTTAGATCTTTCCTTCTTTCTCCTGTGGCATTTAGTGCAATAAATTTCTTCCTAAACATTGCTATGGCTGTGTCCCGGAGTTTCTTATACACTGTGTCTTTGTTCTCATTGGTTTCAAACAATCTATTTATTTCTGCCTTAATTTCATTATTTACCCAGTAGTCATTCAGGAGCTGGCTGTTCAGTTTTCATGTAGTTGTGTGGTTCTGAGTGAGTTTCTTAATCCTGAGTTCTAATTTGATAGCACTGTGGTCGGAGAGACTATTTGTTATGATTTCCATTCCTTTGCATTTGTTAAGGAGTGTTTTACTTCCAATTATGTGGTCCATTTTATAATAAGTGCAATGTGATGATGAGACGAATGTATATTCTGTTGATTTGGGGTGAAGAGTCCGGTAGATGTTTATTAGATCCGCTTTGTCTAGAGCTGAGTTTAAGTCCCAAATATACTTGTTAATTTTCTGCCTTATTGATCTTCTAATATTGACAGTGGGGTGTCAAAATCTCCCACTATTATCATGTGAGAGTCTAAGTCTCTTTGTATGTCTCTAAGAACCTGCTTTATAAATCTGGGTGCTCCTGTATTGAGTGTAGATATATTTAAGATTGTTAGCTCTTCTTGTTGCATTGATCACTTTACTATTATGTAATGCCCTTCTTTGTCTCTTTTCATCTTTGTTGGTTAAAGTCTGTTTTATCGGAGACTAAGATTGCAAACCCCACTTTTTTTTTCTTTCCATTTGTTTGGTAAATATTCTTCATCTTTTTATTTTGAGCCTATGTGTGTCTTTGCCCATGACATGGCTTCCTGAATACAGCACACCAATGGGTCTTGACTCTTTATCCAATTTGCCAGTCTGTGTCTTTTAATTGGGGCATTTAGCCCATTTACATTTAAGCTTAATATTGTTAAGTGCTACCCATCTGACAAAGGGCTGAAAACCAGAATCTATAAAGAAATTAAACAAATTTACAAGAAAAAAACAACCCCATCAAAAAGTGGGCAAAGGACATTCAGTTTTCTAGTTGTTTAGAGCAGAAGGTTAAATCTGGTCCCCATTCTAACATTATGGCTGGAAAAGGAAGGTAGTTTATTTTTTTATTGCTCTTAAGATATCTCTTTTGTAAATTTCCTTTTGATGCAAAATTCTTACCACACATGATAATTTTTTATATAATTCTTAATTCAGTTCTAGTTTTTAGAAATAGTTTTCCAACGAAATCATTTGCGACGTCTTTCATATATCACTCGTTAGAGAGGTTTATCTTCTACCTCCATTTATCTTAGGTGTCCTCATATTGTGCTACCAAGTTATTCCTTCATTCTCTCCAGTATTTTATTTTGTTTATTTTCTAACTCTCCTTTCACTGGACAGTACAATTCTTATGTTTATTTTTGTGTGTAATGTGTAATAATATGCTTGACACCTAGAATGTCTTGAACAACCATTTGTTTAATACACATCAAGTAACCAAATAAATAAATTAATGGCAAGAAACCCATTCTTTTCAATATAGAGAATTAGGGTTAAGTGATGGATGCAGCAAACCACCATCATGACAGACCTGCATGATCTGCACATGTACCACAGAACTTAAGTATAAAAAGTAAATTAAAAAAAAAGATTACAGCCAAAATAAATAAATAAATAAAA
Source organism: Sapajus apella (assembly GCF_009761245.1). Lineage (NCBI taxonomy): Eukaryota > Metazoa > Chordata > Mammalia > Primates > Cebidae > Sapajus > Sapajus apella. The sequence goes on along the minus strand of NW_022436981.1, from coordinate 18,731,198 downwards.
ATATACTGTAAGAAAAAAAAGAGAATTTACACTTAGTGTAAATTTATCAGATGGGTGTTTATTATTGAATCTTGTTGACTTCATAAAATGTATTATACTAAATTTTGTTTTGATGTATGCTCTAACTCTGTATTGAGAAATCATGCCGCTGCACTCCAGCCTAGGCAAAAAGAGTAAAACTCTGTCCCAAAAAAACGTTACAATAAAATTGGTGCCATCCTTAATAATGGCACAGGATCAAATGCTCTGTAATTTACCTACATGTTTTCCTTTAGTACATGATTTTAACCTTTGTATTAAATACCTTCCACCAACCTTAAGCCTCAGGTAGACTGATGTAGAGTGTAAATAATGTATCACTATCCAATTTAAGTGGTAGATTCAATTATTAAATATAAGATAAATGTGTAGTGCCTAGGACATATTGCCTGCACTACTTTAGAAAGAAATGTGAATTAAGTGCCCATTGTTATCAATTCTGCATTTTATCCAGATTTGCTGAAGTAAATATTGTTTATTGTTAATACCGATGATGATAATACTGATAATTTTGATGATGACAATAATAGTAACTACCATTTATTTCACAAGTTTTTCACAGCAGAGGCACTGTTAGTTTGTAAAATTTCTCAGAATCCTGCATCTAGTCACTGTTAGACCTGGGTTTTAAATTTGTGTCTTCTCCCAGAGTGTCAGTTTTTCTTTCCTATATAGAAGAAAGAATACAGGGAGATAATACACTTTGTTCTATTTGCTTGCCTGTATCATATTAGTGAGATAAGGTAAACTAAAGTACCATCTCATTATGGAATAATTGTACGTAAGTCTCATTCCTCCTCATATAGGATAACATAATGAAAAGCAACCTAGGTTGAAAAGTAGAGAAAAATTTTTGAAAGAATGTAGAAAGCTATACACACACACACACACACACACACACATGATTTCTCTTAGATTTGTAAAATTAGTTTTCTTAAAAGCACACACGCACACCTATATATATTGCATTAATTTGTACTTTCAATGACTTCATGTTTATTTTATTAATTTGTATGACTTTTCTTCCTAACCTTATTGAGATATAATTAAAAAATATTGTATATATTTAAGGTACATAATGTTATGTTTTGATATATATATATATTATAAAATGATTATCACAAACTAATTAACATATCCATCACCGTATATAGTTACCTTTTATATGCATATTTGTGGTAACAACATGTACACATGTAAGTTCTATACTCTTAGAAATTTTCAAATATACAATACAGTATTATCAACCATAGGGCTACATATTAGAACTTTTGAACTGATTCAGTTTATACAACTCAAACTTTATGCATTTTGACCAGCATCTCTCCATTCTCCCTTACCTCCCAGTCTGTGGCAACCACCACTCTATTTTCTGTTAATATGAGTTCAATTGTTTTGATACCATAGATATAAGTGAAAGCATGTGGTTTTGCTTTTGTGTATTATTTCACTTTGTATGTTGTCCTCCAAGTTAATCCATATTGTCAAAATGGCAGTATTTTCTTGAAATGCCAGTTGTAAGTGATGGGGGAATGGAGGCAGCAAACCACATTGCCATGTGTGTACCTATGCAACAATCCTGCATGATCTTCACATGTACCCCAGAACCTAAAGTACCAGAAAAAAAAGTAAATAAATAAAACAAAAATTGTTTTAAAAATATTTCCTTATATACCAGATTTTCCTCACTTGTCATCTATAAATGGATACTCTTACCTCACACCAAATAAAAATCAACTGAAAATGATGTTAAGACTTAAATGTAAGACCTGAAACTGTGAAATTACTAGAAAAAAACTTAGGAAATAAAACTTTGTGACGTTGGTCTGGATAGTGATATTTTTGGATATGGCATCAAAAAGCGCAAGCAACAAAAGTAAAAATAGACAGATGGGATTACATCAAAGAAAACCAAAGGTAGACAAACAGGATTACATAAAACTTAAAAACTTCTGCACAGAAAAGGAAGCCGTCAATAAAGTGAAGAGACAGTCTAGGGAATGGGAGAAAATATCTGCAAACCACACATCTGATAAGAAGATAACATCCAAAATACATAAGAAACTCAAACAGAAAATCAAGAGAAAAAGTATGCAAAGGATGTGAATACACATTTCTGAAAAGCAGACATACAAATGGCAACAGGTATATGAAAAAAGTTCAACATATTTAAATCGGGTGTTATAAATCAAAACCAAAGCAATATTGCACTTCACATCTGTTTGAATGGTTATTAAAAACACAAAATGTACATATTGGTGAGGATGCGGAGAAAAGGAAACCCTTGCACAATGTTAGTAGAAATGTAAATTGCTACAGCGATTATGAAAAACATGGGGGTTCCAAAAAAATTAAAAATAGCATTACTCTGTGATCCAGCAATCCCACTACAGGGTATATTTCCCAAAGAAATAAGATTAGTTAAACCCATGTTCATTGCAGCATTATTCACAATAGCTAAGATATGACATTTGTTTTTTTGAAAGCAGGATGAACTAGATGTTGAATCCATACTGAATTAATAAATGTAATACCTCTGATAATTTTCAAATAGTTTTATGAAATAAATGGAAAATTATAAATTTAAAAAATAAAAACTGTTAGATATTTTTGGTTTTCTAAGATTTAAATTTACTTTGAGAATATTTCATTCCATTTATGTTTTTATTCTGATATATAATACTTTGTACCTTCATTTTGCAATCTATGTGGTTAATATTTTGCATTACCTGTGACTGATTAGTCTATGAATATTTCAATAGACTGTCAATTCCTTGAAAAAAGGGACTATGTCTTTTTTATTCCCAAGTATGGTAGCCTTGATGCTCAGCAAAAGTGTTAGTAGATATTTCATAAGATTGGTTGAATAAATGAGTTAATTACAATGATGGCTTATATAACATGAAATTTGACAAGTATTTTTAGACATTAGGATCTGGTTCAGATTTAGTAGACATAATGAGTACTCTCTGTGCATCAATTATAATAACAAGACTGCGAGAATCCCTTGAAATTCTTAAGTCAAATTTGGTCTCAGACTTTTGAATACATGAGATTTCTCTATACAGCTTAATTATTAATGATTATATTAGTGTTTGTTTGAAAAGGCTCTCTGATGTTCTTTAAAGACCAAGGATTCTTTTTCATCTGCATCAAAAAAGAAAAAGGAAAAAGAACACTGTAAACTAGTTCTCTGAATGAGAGAAAAAATATTGAATGTCAGAACTTTAGACTATACATCTTTAATGAGCTCTAAGTCCAGAGAAAATATATTCTGGTAATAACCAGAAAATGTGAGAACTTAGATGGTCATTGACCTTTTGTAGCCAACCAAATCAGGCATTTCGATCATATAAATTATTAATTTCATCTCTAAAACTAAGTACCTACTTCAGTGTCTGATTCCAATTTACTATTGTTTTACTATTAATGAATATACTTAAAATATTTGCATTATTCACAACCATTAAAAAGTCAATTATTCTTAATGCATTTGCATATTGCATGAATTTATTGTGAGAATACTGAGTTTTACCATTGACAGTTGTGCAATTTACTGAGACTGATTCATTTGTTGGCAACCAGATAAAAACCATTTATTTATCTACGAAAATCCAGTTAACTATTCAGAAAAGTATCTGGCAGAAGCAAAGACATATTAAATATTGTTTTAAATGAAAGAATGTGAATTATCTACTGAAAATTGTGCCACCAGTATTATACTGACATTAATTATTAAACATAGGAACATAAACATAGAATATTAAAGATATAAGTTTAGAATTAATCTATAACAATCTTTAATTTTTTCAGATGAAAAATCTGAAATACTCGCAGTTCAGATCTGTTTCTCTCTCTAATAAGTTAGGGGCAGAGGATAAATTACAGTAAAAATGGGTTACTTGCTTTCCTCACTCTAAGCCAGATACAGGATAATTGTACTCAACTATCATTAAATGAGAAAAACAATTTTTTTTTAGTAAGCAGTATTATTGATTATTTAAAAATTAATGGGTTTCCGCTGATTCTTGATTACTATTAAACTTTAGGTTTTATAATTTGTAGACTTAGTCTATTATTTTTCTCTAAGCTTCTATTAAAAACTCACTTTTCACTGAATTAAAGAAATCAATATTTTTACTAAGAAACTAGATTGAACAAAATATTGGTCATTAAAAAATATTTTTGAAGACTCCTAGGAAACATCAAATTTGACTAATATATTTTAGAAATTTCAGAATTAATAAATAAAATTAAAAGATAATGATAAATGTCAAAAGTGAAGAAGTGCTTAATCCTAAAATGAAATCCTGATGTTGAATAGAATTCTGCTAATAAATGTAGTCTCTAAGAAGGCCTGACACTCTGAAGTCATTCAATTAATATTGTTTTGGATAGAAGAACGAACAAGGGTATGTTTCCATTGGTCTTTGTGTCTGTTTTTACACCAGTTCCACGCTGTTTTGGTTACTGTTGCCTTGTAGTATAAAGTCGGGTAATATAATGCTTTCAGTTTTGCTCTCTTTTGAGCTTTTTTTTTTTTTTTTTTGATCCCTGTGAATGTGAGTTTTAAAATAGTTTTTTCTAGTTCTGTGAAGAATGTCATTTGTAGTTTGGTAGGAGTAGCATTAAATCTGTAATTGCTTTGGGCAGTATAGCCATTTTAAGCATATTGATTCTTACAATCAATTAGTATGGGAGATTTTTCTATCTGTGTCTTCTCTGATTTATTTGAGCAGTGCTTTCTATTTCTCATTGTAGAGATCTTTCATCTCCCTGTTTGCTGTATTCTTAGGTATTTTATTCCTTTTGTGACAGTTGTAAATGGAATTGCCTTTCTGATATGCCTCTTGGTTTGTCTGTTGTCAGTGCATAGAAATGCCAGTGATTTTTATACATATATTTTGTATCTTACAACTTTCTTCTGTTATACTTTAAGTTCTAGGGTACATGTGCAGAACATGCAGGATTTTTACATAGGTATATACATGTGCCATGGTGGTTTGCTGCATCCATCACCCCGTCATCTACATTAGGTATTTCTCTTAATGCTATCCCTCCTCTAACCCCTAACTCCCTGCTGTCCCTCCTCCACCTGCCTTCAGGCCCCTATGCGTGATGTTCCCCTCCTGTGTCCGTGTGTTCTCATTGTTCGACACCCATTTATGGGTGAGAACTTGTGGTGTTTGGTTTTCTGTTCATGCGTCCATTTGCTGACAATGATGGCTTCCAGATAAAGAAAATGTGGCACATATACACCATGGAATACTATGCAGCCATAAAAAAGGATGAGTTCATGTCCTGCAACTTTTCTGTAGATGCCTTTCAGTTCAGTGAGCTTTAGGGACAAGATTATGGTGTTTTCTAGATACAGAATCATGTTGTCTGCAAACAGAGACAGTTTCAATTTCTCTTTCCTATGTAAATGCTCTTTATTTCTTTCTCTTGACTTATTCTTCTGGCTAGGACTTTCGATACTATGTCAAATAGAAGTGGCAAGACAGGGCATTTTTGTCTTGTGCAAGCTTTCAAGGGGAATGCTTCTAGCTTTTGCCCATTCAGTATAATGGTGGCTGTGGGTTTGACATAGATGGCCCTTATTATTTTGAAGTATACTCCTTCAATACCTAATTTATTGAAAGTTTTTAACATTTAGTGATGTTGATTTTCTGCATCTATTAAGATAGTCATATGGTTGTTGTCTTTAGTTCTGTTTATGTGATGAAACACGTTTATTGGTTTGTGTATGTTGAACCAACCTTGCATCCCAGGGATGAAGCCTACTTGATCATGGTGGATTAACTTTTAGATATGCTGCGAGATTTGGTTTACAAGTATTTTTGAAGACATTTGCATCAATGTTCATCAAAAATAATTGGCCTGAAGTTTTTGTTGTTGTTGTTTTGTCTCTGCCAGGTTTTTTTATTTCTTATTGTTCTCAGAAAATGCTATATCGTCTGCCTGTATCTCATTAGTACAAATACTTTCATATCTCTATTTTAGACAAAGTTTGGAGAAGTCAGACACTCCCTTTGCTGAGCCTATTTTTATATAATAAACTCTATTTTTAAATGTTTTTGAAGGAAATTTTTTATTAGTAAATACAGTGAGGCATTTCATGAAATTATATAGGACACTGTTTACCTATATATTTCAGAGGGCTTGCCTTCAGGTATGTTTTTGAAGTCTGATGAATTAGGCAAAATAGTGAGATGGATTTCTATATTTTATGAACCTTGTTGTTTCCATAGGAAGTTGACAGAATAAGGGAATTGAAGTGTATATTTGAGAAAATCATTTGGACTCATACATAATGGAACTTTTCTTTAAACCATTTCGTGTTTTCTTTAAGAAAAATACCTGTCTTATAATTCTTGTGAAAATTAATTGAGATTAACTATAATAGATGCAAAAGAAAATAAGGTCAATATATATAATCTTGTCGGAAAAGAAAATTTTTGTATGCACAAGTAAAAATTATAAAGCTTAAGATTTCTACAATATTCAGAAAAATTAATTTTCTACACATCACAAGGACTATTCATAAAGTTAAATTTAATGTAAAATGAAACTAGGAAAATATAGTTTAACATATATGGAAAAAATTAATATATTTTGGTATGATTTTCCGTGAAATAACAGGCTAGATTATGAGTGGTGTATGAATAGTCTCACTTATAAGTGGGAGCTAGATGATGAGAACACGTGAACACAAAGCAGAGAACAGCAGACACTGGCTCCTACCTGAGCATAGAGGGTGCAAGGAGGAAGGGGAGCCAAAAAAAATTGCTCTTGGATACTGGGCTTAATACCTGGGTCATGAAATAATCTGCCTAACAAACTCCTATGACAGGAGTTTACCTATATAACAAACCTGTACAAGTACCCCTGAAACTAAAAGTATTTTTTAAAAGAGTAATATATAAAATGTGTATGCATTTTCAAAAATTCTAAGTTGTTTAAGCTTTATGTAATAAAATTACGTCTAAAGTTTTAACAAAGAATCAGTATTACTCTTGAAATAGTGCATTCTTTTTAATGATAGTTTAAAAAATTCTGTTCAGTCATCACATCATATAGGAAAACATTAGGGAAATACATAAATTTGTTTAATTTAATTCTGTCACCACAGAAATGTAACCTTGAATGAAAATCTTGCTTTTATATTAATTTTTATCAGCTGTTTGACATATAAGTAAATAATTGACACTGGAACAAAAATGCTGCAATAATTAATGATAATCAAGAAGTATTATGAAATGTTAAAGTGGAAGGATCTCTTGAGCCCAGGACTTCAAAACTGCAGTGAACTATGATCCTGCCACTGCACTTCAGCCTGGGCAACAGAGCAAGACTGGGTCTAAAAGCAAAAAAAAAAAAAAAAAAAAAAAAAAAAAAAAAAGTGTTAAATAGTTTATGGTCATTACAAATGTTAAAATAGATAACTAATAATGACTTTAGGAATAAAAATTATTACATTTATTATTTAGACAAAAGGTTTGTAAAAATTGAGGATTAATATGAACAGAATTATGGAGATTAGACCATGTCATAATTCTAATTTTTGTGGAAATTTTTGGTGCTGAAAATTTTAACATCAAACAAAAATCCTTAAAAACTACATGTAGCTATTAGGGCATGCTTATCTTTCTTCCATAGTCAAAGACACACTGCACTAACATGCAAACACTTTGAAACTGCCTTGTGATGTGATCACAGAGTGGTTTCAATTAAGATGAAATAGCCTCAAGGCCATGTAAAAACAGTCCTTGAAAAAGTGACGCCTTAACGCTGAATTCTGCAGAAAATAATATCAACATGCTAACAGCTAATTTTTCTTGCAGGGAAATTATATTCTGAAACTTACTAAAAAGTTCCTAAACTTATGATCCTTGTGATTGTATAGTGCTTATTACATAATTTCTACTGTAAAGAGTCTCCTTATTTTCAGAAAGATGCTGCAATTGGTGTATATGCAATAAAAGCTGACCTGGAGATGGGAATTCTGAGATAATCTTTTTATCTTGAAATATATTTACTTTATGTTTTTTGTTTTGTTCTGTTTTACTTTGTTTTATCATATCACTAAAGGAAAATTTATCAACCTCAGCATTATTGTCATTTTGGGGTGAATAGTTCTTGGTTGTGGGGCTCGTCTTACACATTGTAATGCTTAGCAGAGCAACTGGCCTTTTTGCACTAGATGCCAATAGCATGTTTTTCTTCGTCCACTAGAATTGTGCCAATGAAAACTGTTTATAGATACTGCCAAATTTCCCCTGGAGGGGCAAAATCACACCTAGCTGAAAATTACTCTACAGAAAAAGTATAAAGTTATTTTTAAGAAATGGTTTTGTAAAGCAGAATGTACATGATTTAAATATTTAGTCCAAGCAACAATCTTAAATTGAAGTATAAAAATATTTATTTAGAAAATACTTTCTTCAAGCAATCTACAATTTTAATTTTCAGGGTTGCATCTCTTAAATTCTGTCATTGATGTCACCCAAATCTTTAAGTTCCAAAGTTAAAGAGAATTCTTTCCTTTTGTCCTATCCTATTAAAAAGAAAATGCAGCTGTCTCTTTAATTTAGTTGAAAGTGTCTATAGTGTCACAAATGTTTCTATGGTGACTATATGAGAAGTGCAGAGGCTGACAGGTCTGTAAAAGAACAGATAGTAAATATTGTAGGCTTTGCATACCAGAATGTTTTTGTTGGAGCTACTCAGTTCTGCCATTGTAGTATGAAAGCAGCCATGGACAATACAAAAATAAATGAATCTGATTGTGTTCCAATAAAACTTTATTGACAGAGCTTGGAAGCAGGCTGGATTTAACCCATATGCCATTGTTTGCTAAACATTATAATAAATTACTGTTTCTTTCCTATAATGTCAAATTTATATAATTTACTGTTAAACTTTTAGTAATAAAGTTAATAGTTAATACATTTTTATATTTATCCATATATCACTGTGGTTGATTTTATGAAGGCGGTTATAATTTACTGTTTTTAACCTTTTTAAAAATACATTTCTAGAGTGACTAGACTATACAACATTTTTGTAACTGAAAATAACCAACACTGTTACTTTAAATAAAAGAAAAAAGACTCTTACTTGGAAAATGAGATTGACAATTCAGTAATTTTCTCTTACAATATATTTTAAAAAACAAGTTTTGGAGAATGAAGTAGTTTTTATATATTTTAATATTAAAAACCAAATAAATCTTGAATAGAGTTTAAAAAGATATGAATATGCCAAGTTTTCAAACTTGTAATCACAGTCTTGCTTCTAGTATCAACTTCACTCCTTCTATTTATATTTTTCTTGTTGCTAAACTGAATTCTTTAGGAGTTCTTTTAGACAGACCTATTTGACAGTAAAATTGTTTTATTTTTATATTTTAAAAAGGTATCATTTTTCTACTTATTGTGAGCTTTCTTGAGCAAATAATTGTACATTGTAGCTATTTTTCTCTTAGAAAATGTTCCTTTTCTGAATTCTCCATATGTAATGTGAAATCATCAATATCACCTGTTTTTGTTAATAGTAGTATTGAAAAATATATTTTTGTTCTTTATGTTCTGCAATTTTACTACTGTGATTCTTTTTATTTACTTAGTTTTAATTGTCCTTGTCTTTCAGTGACAACAGATCAATATAAAGATCTATGTCTTCAGCTCTGAAAAAGTTTTGTAAATTTTACTTCAAATATTTATTCTCCATCACCTCTCTTTCACAGCTGCCTATTCTTGTTCTGCAATTCCTTGTTCTTCTTTCATGGATATAATTTCCTCCTTAATCTTCCTGAGAATTTGTTTTAATTAAGTCTATTGAGATATAATTTTTATACAGTAAAATTCAACCCTTATATGTATACAGTTTAATTTAGATAGATACATAGTTTGCATATAATCAAAATATGGAATATGTCCATTATCTGAAAAAGTCCCCTCATGCCTCTTTGTAGTCAATAACCCACCATCAAACTGTGGATTCTCAAAAACCACTGATAGTATTTCTGTCCTTATAGACTCTTCTCTCCTTAAATATTGTGTACATGGGACCATATGCTACATACTTTCTGTGTCTGGCTTCTTTCACTTATCACATTGCTTCTGAGAATTGTCTACACTGATGCATGTACTCATAGTTCATTCATTTTGATTGTTAAATAGCATTCTGTTTTCTGAATATACCATACTTTTTAATCGCTTCTTCACATAATAAAAATTTAGTTTCTGTTTTTGTCAATTTTGAATAACACTGCTATAAACATTTATGCACATGTCTTTGTGAAGACAAATTATTTATCATGAGTAAAAAGTGAAATTTCTCAGTTGTTAAGTTGTATGTTTGAATACAAAAGAAACTTTCAAATTGTCTTCCAAATTGACTGTACCATTGCATTCTCAGTAGCATTATGTGATAGTTCCATCTTCTCTGCATCCTTGTCGGCACTTTTTGTCTGTATTTGTTTTTTAACTTTTGCTAGTCTAGTGGTGTTTTCAGTGTTATTTTAAATTACACTTTTCAGCTGTTTGTAATGTCTGATTTTGTTCTTGTTTTATTTTTTATTTTTTGTGGTGTGTACAGTATTATTTTAGATTTCACTTTTCAAAAGAAATCATATATAATAGATGTACATATTTTCATCATACATGTGATAATTTAATGCATTCATGTAATATGTGATTCAAATGTTCCTAGCCTAAAGAAAGGACTAATATTTAAGGTGAATGATATCCCAGTTGCCCTGACTGATCGTTTTCATTATTATAATAACGACTGAGTATCTTTTTACATGCATGTTTGCCATCTGTTTTTCCTTTTTGTACATGTATTTTTTAATTCTTTTTTTTTTTTTTTTTTTTTTTGAGACGGAGTTTCGCT